>NC_046365.1:24739089-25002871 GCF_011125445.2 Fundulus heteroclitus | reverse complement strand
GCCACAGAATTTCACAGAATTCCTGATATATAACATTTCACACACAGAGAATACACCTTGGACCTCATGTGAATGACAACACAGTACAAAACAGTAGAAATACAGTTACCACCATCGTATAATATAGATTTCTCCATTAGTACTTTTCTGTAAAAGTTCTTGGGTGAAACAGGGCTGGGCTTCAGTACAGGTTGAATTTTTTTATTTTTTCATTATTCTGAAACATTTGATGTATAAGTTGGGGTTTTCAGCTGATGCACCTAATTTTAACAATAAGGTGCAAAACAGCTAAAGATTTACTTGATGGACTGAGTGGTAATCTGCAGGTTAAACACTGAAAAATCTAAAAGATTTTCCCCCAGTTAGGGATAGTCCTTTAATACTTTAATTTTCTGCTGGATAAAAAAAAATCTTATGTCCATCAGTTAACCTGCAGCACGTTTTTTTCCTTTTTTGTAGTTTTTACATTATAGTTTTAGAGGGGAAAGTAAAAAAAAAAAAAAAACGTGATCTGTCAAAATCGGAAATGGTATTGGCCAGGAAAAGCCAAGATTAGTGCCTTTGTATTCTGAATTTAGCCTTTTTATTAAACTCTACACTGGGAGATTGGCATGAATCAAGCTGAGTTTCCCAGGCGTTTCCAAAAATTATTTAAAAAAAAAAAACGTGACCTTGAATGAAGATCTCTAATTTTCGGTCATTTGCATCCACGCGTTAGCCAAAGGGACCCTGTGTGTTCAGCCTGATCATGCTCTGACTAGAAACCTCTGTGCGTGCCAATAACCTTCCTCTGCTTCCATCCTGTCCTTCATCTGCACTGATCTGAGACGGATGACGGGGAACGCGCTGGGGGGCGGTCCGGGCGATACCGCCCAGCTGCTGGGAGTCGGTGCAGGTGGAGGAGAGTGGGGCAGCAGAGGAGGGAGGCTCACTCTGATGCCGCTGAGCTCCATCCTGTTACACCCCTTCATTTTAGCTTTCCTTCCCTCAAGACCGCGCGTCTGTCTTTGACTTGACTATCGTGATCACGCTCGTCGCCGTCGCCACCTTCCCCGGTATGAGCGGGCCGATGACCGACGACGGCACCCCTCCTCCTCCCCCTCCGGCCCTCACCCCAACCCCGACGGTGGGGCTCCGCGCCACAGTCCTGGCGAAGGTCTGCAAGGCTTCGTACTTGGACCTGAGAGCGTCCAGCTCAATGCGCATGGAAGCGTTCTCATTGGCCAGCTTGTCCACCTCCTGCTGCAGCTGGGCCTTCTGCTTCTCCAGCTCCTCCTTCTGGGTGACCCGCTTGACTCGGCAGCTGGCGGCGTAGCCTCGGTTCTTGAGGGTCCGCCTCCTCTGTTTAAGCTGCAGGATCTCCTCTTTGGAGAGCCCCCGGAGGTGCTGGTTCAACTCCCGTACAGACATGGTCACCAGCTCCTCGTCCGTGAGGCTGGTGCCATTTTCGCCCGGCTCACGCTTCACCTGGAGGAAACACGAGGGGAGGAGGGCAATGAATCAGAGGCAGGCAAACCCGACCAAGCCAAGTAAAACGCTGCGAATTGGGTTAGAAAAAAACGCGTAAAAACATACTTTCATTTACCTTTAAGGCTTTATTTCCCTTGTTAGTCGTCGTCATGCCACAAGAGCCTTGCTCTTCTGCGCAAACCTTGGGAGAAGACGGGAGAGCACAAAGCGTAAGCAAAGACGCACAAAACAGAAAGAACCACATTCAAGAAAAATCTGATGCAGCCCAAATAAAACAGTTATTTATCACAGATTAATACCCACCAACGAATAAGGAGGTATAAAGCAAAATCTAGCATTTCGGTCCTGTTGTGGGAGCATGTTACAGATTTTAGCATCTGTAAAAGACTGCATGAGTGAAAGTGACGAACGCTTCTTAGAATTTCCCTGACTTCCTGTTTCCTTGTGGTTTCACTCACAGTGCCCACTACCTTTGTACTCTCAAACTCTCATTGGCTGGCTTGAGGCCAATAGCGATGAAATGAGCGAGAAACAAAAGGAAGTGGTGAAATTTGTAGGAAGGACTCCAGAGGGAAACTAACTGTTAAAATCCTGTTTAACTATTAAGACAGCCCATCGCACACATAAAGAGAGCAACGAAGAGTGCTTCGCTCAAGTATTCACACCCCCTCAAACTTTATCGCACTTTTTAATTACAACATGTAGCCTCAATGTTTTTAACTGGGGTTTAACACATGATAAACGGTTTTCTTTTTTTCTTTTTTTACAAAAAAACAAAACAAAAACAACATAGTGCGGATGTGTATTAAACCCTCCAGATTCAGAGCTTTGTAGTAGAACCACCTTGCACAACAGTTACAGCTACAATGCTTTAGGGTATGAAACTCAAATGTTTGCTCATTTTTCACTGCTAAATAGCTCAAGCTCAGTTAGACTGGATGGAGGACATGTGTGTAGATCCATTTTCAAAATGTCTCACAGAATCTCTATTGGATTTATGTCCTGACTTTGCTGGGCACGTGAACTTTATGGAAAGCCATTTCATTAAAAATTAAATTAATGTAAACTATTATTAATACATTTTTATGAAATATTCCATCAAATAAATAAATGTCCCAATTAAATAAAACTATATCTATCTATCTATCTATCTATCTATCTATCTATCTATCTATCTATCTATATATATATATATATATATATATATATATATTTAAATACTTTGAAAAAGAGCCTGAAATAAAAACCCTGATAGCGGAAATACGGAAAGTAGCTTTGCTAAATTAGTGTCACAAGATTAAGTTCCATTATAAAATAAATAAATCTTGAAATGCAGAAATAAAACTTGAATAAAATAAATAACCCTTGAAATAAATTATTAAATCTAGAATAACGTAATAAATAAATTAATAAATCTTGAAGTAAATAAATCACAAAATAAGCTACACATTTATTTTTTTATTATAATTTTTGTTTTATTTAATAGGGACAGTTATCTTTTTGATGGACTATTTATCAATGAAATTATGTGTTTATTAACTTTTCATTTAATTTTGAATGAAACAGCTCTCCATAGAAATTGCCTTGATCTAAACCATTCATTTGTAGCCCCTGCATGTTTAGGGTTGCCTCCGTGCAAGAAGGTCCGCCATCCCCCTCAACTTAAAGTCTTTTGCAGCATCTAACAGGTTTTTTATAATTATAATTATTGTCATTTCGTGTCTGCATCCATCTTCCAATCAACTCTGAGCAGGTTTTCTCTCCATGCTGAAGCACCACAGAGCAGGAAGCAAACACTGTCCTGTTTCACAGTGGGGACGGTGCGTTACGATCAGTGCAGAGACGCAGGCCAAAACGTTTGATTAGGGTCTGATTGGAGCACCTTCTGCTACGTGCTTGATCGGATTTGTGGAGTGCCTGATGACTGATTGTCATGTTAACAGATTCTCCCACCTGAGCAGTGGATCTCCAGAGTTACTAGGGGTGTCTTAGCTGCTTCTCTAATCCGGCCAGCCCGCTGTTTATGCGGGTGTCCTTTTGTGTTGGACGCTTCAGAATTGTGCTATTCTCTTTCTTTCTTCAGCTGAGGGATTGAACAGAGCTCTGCGAGATGTTCAACATTTGGAAAGTTGATTTTTAACCTGACCCTGCTTTAAACATCTCCCCAACATACCCCCGTGACCTGTCGGCTGTGTTCCTTGGTTCATTATGCTGTTTGTTCACTAACCTCTGTTCTTCATAGAACAGGTGGATTCATACTGGGATATAATACAAATACAACATTTTTATTCTTAGAAACACTCCAAGACCTATCCTAATTGTTCTCCCACTTCATAGTTAGGCGCCGCTTTGTGTTGATATATCACAGAAAATCCATTATTGGTTGTGGTAGCAAAAGGAAAGAAAAAAAAAACGTAAGAGGGGTGTGATTACTTTTTCACGGCACTCAACACCACTCCCAAGCCTACAGCGGATTTAACAAAGAAGTGAAATCAAACCGCACGAAATAATGCATTTGCATTTGCACCGAAGTGCAAACAAGACACAAAAGGATGGAGACAGAAGTGTGAATCAGAGGTCAACAAAGAGCGCGCGTGGAAGTGCAAAAGATGAGATCAGACCTTAGAGCTCGCTGCTCCACTCATGAGCGTCTCCACGGGCTCTCAATGACAAGCTTTGTGTGTGTGTGTGCTGGCCTCCTCTCATCTCTCAGACCTCAGTTTGTGTGCCTGAGATAAAGAGAGGCTATTGTTGCTGCTGCTGAGAGATCATCATGAGACCAGTCATGATGACTCAGCAGATTGCTGATCTCATCCTCCCCTCTCTCCCTCGCTCCCTCCCCACCCAACCTGCCCCTTATCCCCTCTCCCACCCGCCCCACAACTCTCTGCTCCCCTCTAACACTTTTTTGGCTTCACCCCCCCATCCCTGTATGTTTTTGATGACTGTTTAACACATAAAAAAAAAAAACAGAGAAGAACACAAGCAAAGGGAAAGGCTCAGATGGGGAGAGGGGAGTCAGGAAGGCGGCCACGTTGCATCTGATTGGCTGTTTAACGGACGCACCTGTCCGCTAAGCTTTCAAAATGCCCAGGGAGAACGGCACGAACGTGTTACCAGTATCAGGGCACACCGAGGTCTTCAAAACCATAAAACGTTTCGTCATATCCATGTCAAGGTTTAAAGCCGTTGTAATGAATTCCCGGAGAATGAGCTGCAGTGTTCTGGGTTTTCTCCAGCTGTGTGGAGCAAAGAGTAAAGCAGCGCTGCCCCCTCCCTCACCTGTGTCTGCACAATGCCTGTCAGCTGGCTGAAAAAAAAAAAGACTCGTACACTTTTGTTTCTTTCTTCCACGCTTACAAAAAGGCAAGTTCACTGATTTGGGAATATCTTTAGATGTACGAAGAAAAGCAAAACAAACCAGCAAAAAAATAAATAAAAAAAAACCTGGATGGTCGTGCAGAAACTAAAGGAGCGCCGCCTGTCACTTTTATTAAGATAACGCTGTTTTATGACTCCAGCCGGCAAGCTATGGGTCTTTTTAAAGGGATAGTTCATGGTGTTGAAGTGACGTTATGTGAAGTTATCAGTGATGGATCCCTTACCAGAAGTAGAAAGTTGTCATGTTGTTTACCCTTTCCGCTCAGTCGTTAGCTTGTTCAGCTTATATCTGAAGTTTAGTGGAGACAGAGTCAAGACAAAATGAGACAGATTAAAGTAAACCATTAAAACTGCTCTACTGTTTATGTTTTTCAAAAATCTAGGAATTAAGCTTGGGGATTTTGCGACAGGCTCTCATTTGGGAAATGGCACCCTAGATGTGCTTTTCCGGGAGTTTTTGGGGGAAACCGGACCAGCGGACTCACGATGAACCAGCGTAACGTTAGTGACGTAGACGTTCGGATGAGATGACAGAGACAAACTTGTCATCTGTACTCTTGTGAAACAGAAGCTGATTAATATCTGCTGAAAGAGCATCATGTCCCACTGCAATGAACATATACAGTAAGCGTTGCATCAAATGCCGTAAAAAAAGACTAGAGGTCCGTATGATTCGTTGCTCTGAGGATCTCTGTTCTCAGGATTTATTCACTTTTCTACAAACGTTTATGTGACATCTTTCTTCTATGGGTAACGATGATAACATATCAAATCCCTTAGAAGCATTCGAAATATGCTTTTAGGCAGCTGACTGCAGCCTGGCCACCTGAGCAGATAGCTTGACTAATTAACCAGCTAATATAAGCTTCTTTTTTCTTTTTTTTTCTTACCTTTGCTACTCTAACAGAACAGCTATTTTATATAGTTGAACATTTTGTGGCATAAGCAAATTTACTTGAAATCTTAAATAATAAATTTAAATGATTTTTAATTCTCTATTAATACAATTAAATAAGTGAATACGGATAATTAGCATAGCTGTAATAATCAAAATGTATAATTAGTTGTTCAGCAATAGGAAAAAAAATAGCTTTTTTGTTTTAAAAACAGTTCATGTTTTATGTTTTAAAACTTTCTGGTCTTATTAGTGCTGGTCTTATTTTTCATGCAACGACAATATATTAGCAGTCCATAAAGAAATAATATAATTTGTAATAGAAATAACAGATGGTTTTTATTTAAAGTACCACAAGCAATATGATCTACTTAAGGGTTATTCCTTATCCATTTGTTACACAGTGCTATTACTGATCAAAAACATACAGTGAGAACATCATACTGTCCTCTACTTGCAGTGAAAGCAAAAATAAACAAATAAAAAAAGGAAGCGGTGATTTTATACGACACCAGGCCACACGTCTCGTTACATCTTTATTCTTTTGTATCAAACAGGCACGGCGCCAAGTGTGGCAGTGCGCCTCCCCCACAATGCACCTCTGTCTGTCTGTCTGCGAGGGTGCCACAAATCCTACATTTATAAATAGCTGCAGATCAAAGAAAGAAATGTAGCAGCTCACTGAGAATGCACGCCAAACATGCCAATGTGCAGCGACTTCAAAATTCTGTTTACGACTCCATGACACGGTTTCAGGTTATGGGAATAAAGCAGCGCCACGGGAGGCTAAGTTCAATGCCCCCTCTTTATTGTAAGCGTTTTTGAAACAACGCCTAAACTTGCTCTTCATGAGTTGGGATAAGTCAAGCCACACGTGGGGACTGTTTTCAATAAGCGGGAAGGCTTCCACATACGCCGCCGCTGCACCCTTCAGCTTCACTGTGATGCAGCCTCCTGCAGCTGGAGGTGCGTCTTCGCACAATAGATGCATCAAAGGCAGGGAGACCGAGGGTGGCTGCTGCTGGTGGGGGCGGTGAGAGGAGACAGAGGGGGGGGGGGGGGCTAAAAAGGAGGCCGATTTCCTGGCAAGTGCTGGTTGATTTCCCCTGTGCCGAACCCCCACCCTCCTTCGACACCGAAACAAAAAGCGCGCTGCTAAGATCATACACATTATCCCGCCGCCATGCCAGTGGGGTCTAATAAAACATGCACGTGTAAAATGGTCGGCTGCACACAAACATGCCGTTTTAGCATTTTGAAGAACCGACAGACACACGGGGCAACTTTAGAGTTCCTTGCACACGTCAAGAGGTTTGACGCCTCATTTAAGCACAATTAAAGTTGCTTTCGGTATGTTTTAATGTAACAACAAAGTGTTCTTATGTGAACCCAGACAGATGGTGCAGCTAGATACTACTGTCACAACCTCAAACTATACAGCCCAGAAGAAGAAGAACAAAAAGCAGATGGAAAGGCTCCCACGGAGCGCGAGTGTCAACATCATAGAGTTAGAGATTACAAGAGGAGACACGGAGGCAGCTTAAACCTGCAGAACAATGGGGGCCGCTTCTCCAAAGTGTTTGCATCGACTCACCTGCCAAGAGCACGGGAGTACAGAGGAAAATAGTTTCAAAGCCAGTGGGTGGTTATGCACACATAACAACTAAATCAGACCCATAAAGGGAAAGTAATATGAGTTAAAAATCATTGAAATTAAAAATGGTAGAAATGGCAACGGATGGTTTTCCAGCTTTTTACATTACAGGCTAACACTCTTTATCTGATGTGTTCAGTTGCTCACAGTTTCCACAGCTGTTGTGTTTGGTTACTCCCAAACTTTATCCACAATATAAATCAGATTTGTGGTGCTCAAGGTAAACAACTGATGCCAATAATCTACAGCAAAATACTGAAAACGGTGCAATAACGACAGAAATCTAAACGTCTTTTTATTCTTTGCGTCTGTGGCCACACCATAGTTCCATTCGTATTAATACAACTATTTTACAACCATGATTATCTACGATAGTGTTGAGTAAGATGATTTTTTTCTTTTATTATTTGGAAGCTTGTTCAGTAAAAAAAATAAATAAATAAAAACATTGTCAAAATGACAAATTTTTAAACTAGCACAGCAAACTAATTTACGATCAGTTGAAAGATGATATTTGTAATGTAGCTAAAATTAATTATCTCCTTTTATATATTGAAGCCAGCAATTAAAAAAAAACATTTAACCAAATTGAAAGTAATTAAATCAGGCTAAACATTGCCTGTTTTAGGTGAGTTAAGTTTACTTAAATCATTTTCTTTGCCAAATGCCAGCATAACAAGGAGATAATTTTGTATACATGTAATTTACTTAGTTAGCTATATTTTGTCTAAAGATTCAGAAGCTGACATTCTCATCCTTAGTATTTTGTAGAGCTGTGCTTTTAAGCTTAATAACCAGGGTTAAACATTTTGGATCCCCTTTAACAAGCCTCTACAAAGGTAGAGGGCCCATTCCTCCTGACTAAACTGGTGTAACTGGATCACATTTTCACCTCTGCCCTCTCATTCTCTGTGGGACTGAGATCAGAGCTTTGTGACGGACACTCCAAACATTGACATAAGTCGCTTTGCAACTCATTTAGTGATATGCCTCAGGTAACTGTCCATTCTTACCTCATTGGTAAGGATGGACCCAACGGTACCCAAGGTTTAACATCTTTGCTGATGTCTTGAGATGTTGCCACATAAAGCTAATTCCTAATGATGTCATTTATTTTATGAAGTGCACCAGTCCCTCTTCAAGCAAAAACAACCCCACAGCATGATGCTGCCGCCCGTATACTTCACAACCTGGATGGTGTTCTCAGACTTGCAAGCTGCTCCCTTTTCCCCCAAATGCATCAGTGGTGATTATGGGCAAACATTTTAGCTTTAGTTTCATCAGACCACAGGGCGTCTCCAAAGATGAAAACTTTTGGGCTGAGTGCATTGATAGACTGTAATCTGTTTTTTCTATGTTGCTTCTTCCTCACTGAGTGAACCTTTTAAACCCATGTTGGGTAAAAAGGTTCCAACCAGCATCTTCAGAAGATCTTCTGTTTTGGTTCTGGGGTTTAAAGTATCTCACACCAAAACTTGTTAATCTCTGGGACACTGAACCTGTCTCCCATCTGAACGGTATGACATCCCCATGGTGTTTATGCTTGTGTATAATTGTTTGAACAGATGAGCAGGATGTCACAGAAGGAAGCAGCATGTTTGAGTTGTTGAAACACATCCACAGGTGAGCCTCCAGTGTTCTCAGACGTTGTGATTTAACCAACAGAAGCTCATCATCGTCATCATATGAGCTTTCCCAAATTGTTTAAATGTATCATCACCCTAATGCGTGTAAGCTTCTGAATTTAAAGAAAGTAATAAAAAAAAAGATATCTCGTTATTTTGGCATTTAGGTTGGTCTGATTTAATGTAAATGTGTCTTTTTATGGTTATGTCTTAAAATTAACTAAATAGTTACTTTGATATAAGTAATCATTCAAAGGTTTAATAGAAATGAAGTTTAGGACACAATAATCCTTGAACATTATTTGTTCAAGATACATGATAAAAAACAATGTGCATGAAGTAAAAGAGGTAGATAAGTAATATCTATTCCCTACTCCTGAAAAGTTCTCAGTATTTAGAGATGATTACTAAAAATGTATCGTAGTGCGTCATGTTAAGAAAACCTGATGCATGCGATAATACTGCTATGACTTTAAAAGCTGACTACGTTCAGTTCATGCTTCAGGATCATTATCTGAATCAAGTGGGCCCATTTTATGCAGTTATGAGTTGTCACAGGAATCATTAGAGTAATAATACCATAACATGATTTTGAAAGAAAAAAAAAATACTGAACAAAAATTTCTTGAGGCTAAAAATATGTTTAACAACCACACTGAGCGCATTGTGATGGCAAGATATTTACACGACCAAAAAGAGGTGTCTAAAATCAAGAAATAACGTTAAACCTCGCGGAAAAGGTTCTCAAAACAAGTATAATGATCTGTCCATGCAGAAAAGTAATTTCACAGGATTTATGACTATACCATGTAAAGTTGAACACCTAAAATAAAAGATTTACGCCCAAAACAAGATGTATTATCTAACACTTCTAAAGCTTAGTTTGTTTGCTTTTATCGTGGTGAGAACCAAATAATTTTGCAGTGTACAAAAAGAGTTAGACGGGTTAAAATTCAAACATGAACGCTTAAGCTACAAAAAAAACAAAACAAAAAAATCCACGGTGTGCAAGATTCAGGAGAGTTCGCACCATTGAACCACTTGTAAGTAGAACAGGTTTAGGACTAACTGCTGCGTAAAGGCAATGCCATTCATCTTAGGAGGGCACACACACACACACACACACACACACACACACACACACACACACACACACACACACACACACACACACACACACACACACACACACACACACACCCTCACACAGAGTCCAGGGGTGTCCTTCCCATAATGGTTGTAGGGTGATCGTTGCAGAGCGGTCAATGCCACAGACGCTGTTGCTACAACAGACAGCTTTTTTGCTGTGGCAGGCTGTATTTTTATGGAGCAACTTAAAGAACGCTGACAACTCAAGAGTAGAGCTGCTTACTGTTACAGTGAAGAGACGGCACACACACACACACACACACACACACACACAAACACACGCCCTGAGGATGGGACATGGAGGCGGGGATGGGTGAAAAGGTGAAAAGTGTTAGAGATGAGCAAAATACGGTTTATACAAAAAAAAAGAGGGTGGAAATGGAGGAGAAAAAAAAACAGGTGAGAAACAGGGAAGACATGAAGGGGGGGACAGATGAGGACAGGGTTAGGAGAAAAGAAGAGATGAGGAAGAGGAGGAGTGGGGTGCTGTTGGTAGAGGACTGAAAGAATGCTGACGTCTCCAGAGCTGATTAGCGTTACACAGAGACATCACACCCACAGTTGGGGAAAAATGCTGAGTATGGAGGGAAGACGGGGTGGGGGGGTGCAAATGACAAGGGAGAAAGAACAGAAGAAAAAGATAGAAGAGCGAGCAGGGAGGAGGACAGAGGTGGAGAGGAGGAGTGGGACGGCGGGGAGGGTAGAGGAAGGGGTGGGAAAAGCGTTTGGGTGAAAATGCATCCTCAACACATTTGTAAGAGCTTAGCTGTTGAGTACGCGCAGGGCGGAGGAGGGGGGGATGGAGGGGGATTGAGTCTGCGATATAAAAAAAAAAAAAAAAAACACAGAACTCAGCAGCGATCACAGCTAAAAGCCCAAACCAGAAAGATTTTTGATCCAGAGCAGAAATCTTCTGAACCTCCAGTCCAACCAGCACAGCCTCATGTCAGCAAGTTTCACTGGCAAAGTGACAGAACTGAAAGTGAAAAACCGCTCTTAATTGGTAGCGGATCACACGGGCACTCTTCGGTGTGAGAGTTGTTATTAAGTGAAGGAGCGTTAAGGTGAGACATTAATAAGGAAGTACAGAAACATTTAAGAAGCTATTCAAAAGGAAAGTCTTCTATAATCTTGTAGAGCAATGTCTTTGCAAACAGGCGCCAGAACAAGAGAGAGCGACACTTTGAGCTGATAACAAGAAGGCCTAACTAAGCAACAGACATGTTTTATACTTTAGAGTTTTTAATGTGCTCGTTAAGGTGAGAGTCCACATCCTCTATGATATAGAGACTGCTGTTTTAGGGAATGCATGTCACGCTACACTGCAAAAATGGATCTAAAAATTAGTAAAATGTTCTTAAAATTAGTGCATTTGTCCTTGATTTGAGCAGGTAAAAAAGATTATCTGCCAATGGAATGAGTATTTTGACCCCTAAAATAAGATAATTAGACATCCTGCAATTGAAATAAGATGATGGAGATGAATTGTTCCTATTTTAAGTGCAAAACTCTTATTCCATTGGCAAATAATCTTATTTAAAAATCCGAAAACAGTTGAATAGTATCTGAAACACAACTCTGAAGTCTGCCATTGTTGCTGTTTGTGTTAGCGCCTGCGTGTTAGGGAAGAGGCCAGGTCTACGCTGGCTTGTATGCCCAAACACGGCAGTGAGTAGCCGGTTACATGGATAGAGGCGTCCAGACAAAGCCGCTGCAGGGGCAGCTTCAAACTTTCAAATGTTGTCAGTTCTGCGGCCGCTTTGTCTAGACAGGACCCCCTATCCGACTAAAAACTTTAAAACAGCCAAACCCGTCTTAGTGTGGACAGGGCCTTGGTTCTATTAGAAAACATACAAAAATTGCAACAAGGTATCTTAATGCCACCTTTTGTGACTTTACAGATATCTGATGTATGGATATATTATGGCTCTTAAAGATACATCGGGACGGGCTAAAATGGATAGCGGCAGATCAAAGCCATGTAGGAAAACCTTGGTTTAGAAATTGGCTACAAGTAAGTCTAATCGGCGCTTCTCTGATATCGACCCTTGTTAGCAAATCGGGATGGAAACAAAAGTGAAGGTGTGGCAGGAGGTCAGAGTGGTTAATATGAAGCATATAAAGACGGATTAAGGAGCAGAGGGAAGAGCACAAGACTTGTTTCTCTTCATGTAGAGCAGACTAACAGGATAATGAACTCTGAGCGTGTGTGTGTGTGTGTGTGTGTGTGTGTGTGTGTGTGTGTGTGTGTGTTGCTGGCTTCAGACGGAGCTCTAATTAATCTTGTTTTAGAGAACCTTCTGCTCTGGTCACTCCTGCCACACACAGACGAATTTCTTAGAAAGAGACTTTCGATTTAGCTGGCTGCTCAGACTTGGGGGGGAATAAACGACCAGATTAGGTGCTCCAAAAGCCACCCGGGAGGTGGTGGTGGGGGGGGGGTGAGTGGGTGTATTCGCACATAAACAACACAGCGTTCAGTGGGGGGGGGGATGAGCGAGACCAGATCGTGAGAGTCACAAGTCGTTTTAGATGCGGTGTTCATTGAATTATCCTGCCATAACAGCTGCCTTAACTGCGCCGTCTCCCTCAGGCAACTCTCTGAGCAATAACTGAAGTCACAAAGGATGGCATCCGAGCGAGGCGGCGGAGACACGCAGCAGGACACCGAGGGGACGGGCATGGAAAGACACAAAGGGAGAATAATATGGAAAGCGTGAGTCTAAAACCTCAGAGTACTAAAAAAAAAACACACACACAAACACACAGAGCTGGCTCCAATCCCACCTTGCTTCTGTTTAAAAAAAAAACAACAAACACCAAAACAAAGCAGCCCTCAAATTCACTGGTCTAAAGCGAGCCGGGAGTGTTAAGGGAGTTGGTAAATAATTAACGACGGGCGCTGTGTGTGGAGGCTGATTGAGAATTAGGAGTCAGATCAGAGATAATGGCAACCTGTGAAGAGAGAAGACGCTCAAGGTGGAGATGCAACACCATAGAGAGAGAGAGAGAGAGAGAGAGAGAGAGAGAGAGAGAGAGAGAGAGAGAGAGAGAGAGAGGGAGCTCGGGAGGATGAGGAGGAGCGAGTGGCAGGGAGAAGGACACCGGTTTGAGCTCCGTGTGCATGCATGTGCAGAAAGAAAACAGGGAAGCCATTAACAGGGAGGTACGCAGAGCGTGAAATAAGCATGATAACAGGCAGAGAAGGCTCGAGACGAAGAGAACAGAAGGAAAGAGAGGGGATGTAACTTATTCGCAGCATAAGAACAATCTTCACACTTTTCTGCAAGTTAAAAAAATGGCTCAGTGTGTGTGTGTGTGTGTGTTTGACAAACAAGTGTGTTATTAAAGGCAAGAAAAACTCCTGGCGTCAACACGTTTTCCCCATTCCAGGTAGTAAGTCGGAGTGTGATGACAAATTTCCCAACACAAGCAAAAAAAAAAAACTGCACTGTCAGGCAATTGAGCTCTGGCTCCATTTTTTTTTTCATAAGCCCTCACTCCTGTTTTTCTGAATAGAGAAAGATTGTACGCACTGACGGTTAAGTTGCTTCCTTCGTTTTTTTTTTTTTTGTGCGCGTCTGAAAAACAAACAGCTGCGAGGGACGACAGCGATGAGTCTCACCACACGGTGTGTGTGTAGCATGCCTACAGTACAACCTGGTCAGCAATAGCAGTTTGGGGGGGGGGAAGAAAGTTGGGAGCGTAACAGCAGCGTAAGCATCGCTTTTCTCCGAGGGAACGCTCAGATGTTTATCTGGCGCGTTAATGAGAAACTGCATAGAGGAGCGTCTCTGCGAGCACGCAGAGCGCACCAGAGGAGGAGACGTGTCCGGGGGCCGCAGGGAGCACTGACCTTCAGCTCGGGGACATTCCTGGTACCCATTTTAAGGCTTTCCATCGGCTGTCCGTCACTCTGGACGGCATGAGAAGCACGCACACGTACCGCTGCAGCTATGCCAACTCTTTTTCTTTACCAAGGCGTTCATCTCCGGCCTCCCTTTTCATGCTACACAGTCTAGAGCGAGGGGTCTGTGACCTTTTTCATTTCAAAGAGGAGATTGCTCATAGTCAAGCTTCATAAAAGTCATTTAGAGCCACACATGTTAAATGACCTCATGGGAGAAAACAAATTTGAAATTTTTATTTAAGGTTTTAGGTTTTAAAAGAAAGAAATCTAAACTTTCCTAAAGAGGATGGGCACATTTTTCTTTCTATCACATGTTAGAATTTGGGGAAAACTATGTAAAAAACAAACCTGTCATTTCCAACCTCATGACAAAACAACAGATTAAAAGAAAATTACTGGTCCCTTTAGTGTCACTGTTATGAAATTCAGTGCAATTATTCCATGAAAACAACACATGAAACCTGCACCGTTATGTAAACACAGCAAGGTCACATTTGCTTGTCATGCGAATTTTTAATCGAACTTTTAAAATGTCACATAAAAAGAAAAAAAATGCTTATTAGACGAGTTTCCGTCTCTCCTGGTTTGGAGCAAAAATAACGAGGCTACTTAAAATGTCATTCTGTTAGAAGTTGACGTTACGCATGGCTGTAATAAACAGGAAGTAAAGGTTGTAAACTAGCGTGGACCACACACCTGAGAAAAATGGAGAGAGGTTTTCAGGAATGTGTTGCTATTGGGCAAGTTGTAATTGTTCTGTCATGTCAACTCGTACTGGCGATGTAACTTGCTGTCCAGAGACATAGAGAAAGAAATTTAATTCTACGTGGTTTATGAGAATATCCAGGAACGCGATACTTCAAAATGTGCATAAAAAAAACAATGAAAACATGACCAATGACAGTGTTTCTCTATCCGCCGGATGTTACCACAGAAACTCAAAAGTTTGCCCTTTTCTTTATAGTTGAGAAGTTTAAACATGAAGTCGGACAAAGCGCAAAGATATAAGAAGTTATTTAAAAAGAATTGTCTCGGTTTCCTCTGGGCTGCGAGAGAGTGAGCGAGAGCAAGACTTTTAGCGGATAACAGAAAAGCCGAACAACCAGAACAAAAGGTATTTTATGTGACTCTTTTTGGATTTTAACCTATGTATTTTATGGAAAATGCTGGAGAGTTGGGGGCATTATGGAAATCTGAGGTAGGGATGTTCACTTACCACAATTTTAGCATTCTCCTAAAAAATATTGTCATGTGAATTTAAATTCATCATAACTATGATAAACTCTGCCTGATGATTTTTACAATCCCCAAAATTAAAATTATTCTTGAGATTGTTACTTTTGCTAATCTTTACAGTGATTTCCATGAAAGCAGCAATAAATATCAATATCAATAGAAATATTATTAAATCGTGTCAAATCTGTGCAGTTTAGTGATAAAATTGCACTACTTAATTTGTTTTGTGTACTGAAGTAGCCTGTTTGATATAATAATGATTGTTCGCATCAGAAAGGCTGGAAAAGAAATACTTTTGATCACTTTTTTTTTTTAACTTGGTGATAGACGGGCCAAATGAACCAATCAGATTCGTCGTCGTTCGTAACAGAGCGACGACGAAAACACAACCACAAGCCAAGCTACTCTTGCTGCTGCAGGTAAAGGCTCGTTAGCTCAGCAAAGAAATACTCTGTAATGCCGATAAAACTTGCTCGATAGCCGCGCTAACGCTAGTTTCATCGGCTGAAGCCGCCATGCTGTTAAGACTGAACTGACGCGCTTCCCGTTGCGTCACACCTCAACCCGCCTCAAAGCCAACGCTGATTGGACGTTCGTTTGGTGAACGGCTCCAAATTTTCTTCAATGGAGAGTATCCAGACTGATCTGCGAGTGAAACCTTGAAAGCTCGCGAGATCAGGATGGTCTCACGAGGCTAAGGATCTACATCTTTTGGGCACACAAGGTACCAGTGTAGTAATGTTAGCTTCACTAATGTTGTATATTGCCAATATAAGATGCTGAAGAAAGTTTAAAGTATGAACCCTGTGATTGGATTAATAATGATTGTTCGCATCAGAAAGGCTGGAAAAGAAATACTTTTGATCACTTTTTTTTTTTTAACATCTCAAACAGTTCCTTGAACAGAAATCAGACAAGAAACTCAGATCGGTACGTCTCTTGTAAAACGGCAATTTCACCCTGTTTTTTTCATCTCATCCAACTTCAATTCAATCTAATTTAACACAATACAGAGTTTTACATCAGTTTTTTTTTGTCTTTTCTGTGTTTGTGAAAAGCCAGGGAAGTAGGTTTTTCAATGCAGACCAGAAATACTTCATTTGTAATTTAAACATTTATCTTCTTGGTAATGGAAGAAGGAGAAAAGTCTGGAAGTGGAAATACATTTTTCACACAGTTTCCTTTTTCTCGCTTATACAGGGTTGGATAATTAGAAATTCAAACTCCTTACTTCCTTTGCTAAAACATAGAAATCCTTCAAAAAGAAGCTCAAAAAGCAGAATCATCCTTCAAATGTAATTTGATTTAGTAGTTATTGTCTTTGCCAACACCCTAACTCACTCTCAGCTCTGCCCCAGGTCACATTTGGATGGGAAATGTTCTTACAAAAAAAAAAGAAAGAACAACTGCAATGTTCACCCATGATAAAACAAAAAGAAATCTAACTTTGAATAAATTCAAATATTCAATTCAGTTTCAAGAAGTTAAACAGCTTCTGTCAGCCGCTCCAAATCTTTGGGTAGCAACTGTTTGAATTAAAGCAAAGTAAAGACGACGTCCCTGTTGACTTCTGAACACGGTCGTTTGTTTTAAAAATGACTTTGTCTACAAAAACTAAACAGACACAAAATGAGGAAATCTCCCCTTAGACCTCCGTTTCAAAGCATGGACAAAAAAAAAAAAGCAATCGAAAAACGCTGAGTTTGCTGACCCTAAATGTGATTTTAATAATATGGAGTGTGTTTGTTCTCGCAGAAGCGGCACCTTTGTTTAAAAATAGTTCAGATGTAAAAAGGAAAAAGGCAGGCTTTTGGAAAGAAGAGAGAAATAAGCTCAGGAGAGCTTCGGCTGTTTGGTGATATTTTAACGCCACGGGTGAAGGGCTGCCACCACATGTTGAGCTACAGACATAACTTTGTTCCCTCTCTTTTTCACTCCTTGGCATTGATCCACTGAGCGCGCTGCTGTTTCTTTTCTTTCTTCCTTTTCTTTTAAAAAGGTTCACAAATTCATACCACAATCAGAGGCTCGTCACACTGCAGTTAAAAACTGCGGCAAGTTGGCGCATCGAGATGATGCAACTAGTAGACAACCGGTAGTGCGGGTATTCCTGTTACTGGGGCCTTCGAAGCTGTGCGCGGCTCTCTGGATCTCCACGCCGCAGTGTTGTGACTGTGCAGACGACGGGGGGGGGGGTTGACCTGTGGACCGAAACGCCTCAGAAAGCTCCGGAAAACGAGGGAAGCAGTCGCTGCAGACGAAACGTTGGAACTTTGTTCAAGGAGTACCCGGATCCGATTATTATTAGAGTTTGAGAACTTAAACTGAACCAGAAACTTGTTTTCCATCTTCTAAACCCTTCTGTGTTCTGATGCGCCTTACAATGAGATGTGTCTTGATTTTAACGCTGGTTATGTAAATAAGAAGTTAAGGCACTTGTGGAGTTCGGCTGTAAACAGTCAAAGTAACGCAGCACACTGATGCGGAAGCAGATGAAGTTGGGGAGGGGAGGAAGAAAAAAAAAAAAAGACAGTGGAGCACAGCAATGATTATGCACCAGATCTGCTTACACCATATTTCATCATTACTGTGGAGAAGGGAGGAAAAAAAAAAAAAGAAAACACTCAAATATTGATCTGCCCCACTGCTTCCTTTTTCTCCCTCCCTGCCTCCCTCCACTCTCTCTCTCGCCAGCAAATGTGTCTTTTATTCCCGCGCTTCCATCTCTCATTTTACTTCTGGCAAACGCTTTCTGAAATCTGCAAGCATAACAAGACTTTTCCGCGAGGACTCCCAGCTGTAAACAAGACGGTAAACACGCTCCCGATACTTATGAATTCTGCTCGAGAACGCCACGGCTCCTCGCCTTCGAACACACAAAGAGGAGGTGGACAGAGTCTCGCCAACACCTGTGCAATCTATCGCAATCCAGGGCTTTAGGTGTGCAAGGGCTGCCCCTGTGAAGTTTTCTTCAACGCAGTCTCAGAACCGATGGTGGGGAGTGAGGGGGTAAAGAGACCATATAACGCAACAATTTAAAGCCGAACATCATTAATTAGCTCTTCATCAGACCTAACTGAGTAATGATTCAGAGACAGCAAGGCGTGACCTGCCTTTTCCTGTAGATAAACTATGAAAGCAACACTTTCCTGCATTACAGAGAAAACAAATATGGTGGAAATCAAGAGAGAAAATGTAGTTTAAGTTCACAAAAAACAAAGGCATTATTGTGACTTTTGGTGAACCTCTGAAAAGCAAGACCTGCAGTGGTATGGTTGTGGGAAAACGCCTTAAAATAAATTTAGCTTTTAGTGTAGCCGCATAATTTCACACAGAACAACGTTGAGTACATTTATTCAGCCTGGGATCCCAAACTGGAAACAAATAACTGGAACAAACTTCAGCGATCAGTGAGAATTATCCTTTTTTTAAGTAAATGAAACCGAAGCATAATATAAATGCGCACGCTGCTTTGCTAAGTTCATCCGAGGTTCTATGTGGTTCTTATCTCTAAACGGTTGAAAACTTTGTTTTTCCTGGGGGGGTAAATGGAGGCGACACAGATTTAAGCTTATTTTAGCCTCTGATCACCAGGCTAGACAAGGACCCATCTTTATTTTGCTGCCGCTCACAGTCTCAGAGGGTTGTTGGAAGGTTTTAAACCTGCCCAAAGCTCACCGTGAGAGAACCGCGGCAAATCTTGGAGTCACCGTACTCTCCATGACAAGCATAAGACACCTACTAGTGTTTTTTTTGGAGCAATGGCAGGTTTACTGTCCGAAACGTAAACATGTGGTGTTCCCTACCAGGAGTAGGGAGTAGGAGACTCGGTCATTTCATTGTTTGGCTTGAGGTCCCAGAGTTTCGTACGGAAATGCTTTGGTCTACCTTGAAGTCACTGTGAACTGTAAACGATCTACTTTACGTTTTTTATTTGCAGAACCTCAGAGTCTGCATGTGCTTTGGTCAAATGAGACTATGAGCTTTTTGGTCGCAGACACCGTAGATGGATTAAGTCGGTGGCTCTCAAATGTTTTCTGTTGCGTCCCCCTTTGACGAAGGAAAAGTTTTGAGCCCCCCCTCCATCCCAACGTAACTGGGTCAAAAAACTTTACTTTTATTGTTTTCTGCTTTAATGCATTAAAGCTGTCGTTCTGAAGATTACCCAGAATCCCTTTTAAAATAAAAAAATCTATATATGTGTTAATTTACAACATATAACAATGGTTTCTAACAACTGGAATGTTTCAACGTTGCCACACTTTTTTAACTACTAACAACTGACAAATACTAACAACTACACAAATGGCTTTTAGCCCGACTCGAACCTCCAGTCAACTTTTGACTAGCTATGAACTTCATATGGCAAAAATAATATGAAGCCATTAATATTAAAGACAAACTTCAGTTACATTAAGTTTTGTACAGTTTAAAGAATTTATTAATACTGAACACTGAACGCAGATACAGACCAAACAGCAGGGGGTGCTGTTCTCACATTTAGAAGGCCTGTATTTTCAGGGTGGAAAAAGAGGCTAGGCTTTTCTTTTGCCCCCCTGCAGTACCTTCACGCCCCTCCAGGGGGCACACCCCACTATTTAAGAAGCACCGAATTAGGAGAACATCCGAATCAGACTTACTTTAATGATCCCAGGGGGAAATTATCTCCCCCATGTCCCCACTGTCAGGTATGGAGGTGGATCTGTAATGCTGTGGGCCTTTTTCTCCTAGGCTCTGGTGAACCTTGTCTCGGCTCTTTGTAATTCCAGATCATTACCAGTAAACTGAAAATACAGGGTCACAGGGGCTTACCACAGGAAAATTTGACATCCCAGTTCTTAGGCTACTTAAACCTAAACCGTGTAATAAATAAATAAATAAAAATAAAAAAGCTGAAGACAAAGGGCTGTCCTCCTGGAAAACAGAGGCAGGGTAAAAAGCTCTAACTAAGGGCTACCCATAACTTTACCATGAAGGATTTTGTAAAAAAAAAAAATAAATAAATAATGACGCAATTATATTTCTTAACCACTAAAGAAATGTACTCAGATAAAGTTTGATTTTGAACATATTTTCTGTGGGAGACTTTCCCCCCTGCAATGAAATGAAAGATGAACATTTAAGGCTTTTTAGACGTCTACAAATAAATGTATACTTTCTTTTTTTTCGTTTTTTTTTTGTGTTTTTTTTTTAAACTATGACACAACTGAGGCTAAAGTTAAACAACTGGCGGCTGATCCTGTCAGGGAGGGGCGCCTTGGAGCCACACGTCTAAACCGATCTCTCTGTTTTACCGAGCAAAACACCTGTCTGAGCCGAGTCTGCTGAGTCTTTGCTTCGGCGGTTTTACGGAGCGTTTCATCAGCTTGATCCCCGGCGCACAGGCAGGGAATCGAGCCGCTCTTTACTCTCACACACACTCACACACACACACACATACAGAGACAAACCCCTCTGATGTGGTGAAACAGAGCGACCTTAAAGCAAATCCAACGCTTTGGACTTTGTCCTGGAAGGAGGCGGCTCGGGTCAGAGGCGGTGGAAGGGGTGGAAATGAAAGAAGTGGAAAATGTTCAAAGACCAACTGCTAGTAAAATCACTTCCCCTTTTGCGAGAGAAAAAAAAGGAACTCAGACATGTTGAGTGTTTTTTTTTTTTTTCACACTTCGCTGCTAGAAGAGCGCAACAACAACCAGATCTCAGGTGCGTGTAGGTGTTTTATACCCCCGTCCCCTCTGCGCGCGCACACACACACACGCGCACACATGCGCGCGCACCAAACAGGGCAAGGAAACTAGCTGTGGTAAGTAACAAGTGAAAACGCCATCTGTCAAGCGAGAGCGCATTTGCTTCGCCTCAGCATTTTCAGGGGAATGCCTTGAAGACAAAAAGGTCCTTGTTCTCAATCTCTCCGCAAATCCCATCTCTCATTCTTCCTCCCCTCTTCCTTCATCCCCCCTTTGCTCGGCGCGTCTTGCCGCGCTCCGCCACCATCAGCAAAAGTTGCACACATAAGCATTGGTCAGCGTTCAATTACTGCGAACACCAGGGAAGGATGGGAAAGTACTTGACAGAGAAATGCACTTCAAGCACTGATTAAATACTGATACCAAGTATATATATATATATATATATATATATATATATATATATAAAAAGAAAAAAAGCTGAGCCCCTTAGGTTGTGTGCGCGCAGTACGCTCAACAAGAAAAGGAAATGAGGGGAAAGTGTGTGAAGACAGTAAGGTGGTGGTGGTGGTGGTGGTGGTGGTGGGGGGGGGGGTACCTCTCCCTCCAATACTGATACAACTGTTTCATCATTATGACCCTCTATTACAGTACTTGCCAACTTGCTTACTACATACTTTTGATACACTCTGCAGAGTGCTGACTCTAACTAAAGCTGCTGATATGGAGTCATTAGGGGGGTGAAGTTTCTGTTTTTCCTTGTGCCCACAGAGCTTCCCTATTACTCTTTAGTGTTTAAGAGTTGCACCGCTCATAGGTTGCTACCAGGCAGCAGATAATGGCCTATCCACAAGAGATCAATCAGGGGGGGGGGGGTATTCTGTTGCAAGGTATTATAGTTCAGTGAGCCGCTTTCCTTTTTTTAGCACAGGTCTGCCTGGGTTCATTAAGTGCCACAACAGTCAGCCCCCTTTCTCCGGCTCTCGTTTGTTTGTTTTACCATCGGTGTTAGGAGGGAGGGGGGGGGGGGTGTAGCTGGGTATATTTTTAGCCTTGTACCAAAGTTGAAAACGTCGGCGCTTCTCTATTTTCTCTCATAAATGCAGCCCGGCTCAACTACAGGGAGCCAATAGGTTCAATCAGCTGCAGAGGGTTAGGGTTCAGAGAGCTTTGAAGTCAGCTCCTGTTAAAAGGCTGTAGGCGGTTAATGTCTTACCTGCGGTAGGTGACACCAGACTAAATCCAGACGACCAAAGAGGACATCTGCTCTCAAAGCTTCACCTCTTGTAGTTTTCTGATCAAAAACGTGGCTTCCTAATTCCTGAAGTATTAGTTTCGTGCAGTTTATTTAGCCATTCATCTGCATTCTTTTCTTTAAATGTCTCAGATATACAACACCTACACAGGTGTGATGCCTGAGGTAGGTTTTTTTAAACGTTGAGTGAAGGAAAAAAAACTCTAATCTTCTAGAGTTTTTTATTCCTCTAAAACACATATATGTGCATAGCAATAAATTAGAAATTCATTGGACAAAAATAATGCTCAGGAATCAATTAAAAGAAAAAACTGAAGCTCATCTGTTGCAGTTGCATTTCATTAAGGGTGTTTCAAGTGTCAAGAGTTTATTTCTAATCATTTTGATGACTAAACTTAGTATAAACCTAAATGTCAGTTTCTTTGAAAGCCAAGATAGTTAACAAGAGCAACAAAAATCCCCCTTTGACACAGAAATGTATCCGATCATGACAGTGGAACATTTAGTGGAAGGAAAAAGTGTAATAGATGAATCAATCACTGAAACAATCTATTTTTTGATGACCCTTCTAATTTATTGAGAGTCGCCTTATGCTGTTTTTTTGATGAGCTAAAATTACCACCACACAAAAAATAGCCAACATCAGCTGTTTGACAGAGCCTGTATCTTTTATCCCTCATCACGACATCAGCTAAAATCCTCTTCTCCAAAAAAGCACAAACAGAAAGAATATTGTAAAAGACTAATTAAAAAATATGTTTATGGCAGAAATGTATGCAAACATGTGAATGGAAAGTTCAAAGGATGGTGGGGAAATTGGTTGATGATGAATGCAATCAACTTTTCAGATACATTCCAATAGGATGCACCAGTATAACTTTACTTCAAGGGAAAATAAACATTAATTAACACGAGCACGCCGGTTTATCATGTAAATGCTCCAGATTTAGCAATAGAGGCTGATTTTCAGCGTCGCCCCTGCTGGTATTTAAAACAAAACTATGAAGTTAAATTCGGATATTCTCAACCATCCCTTTAATATTTTCAGCAGTGTCTGAAGTAAATGTATTTTTTTTTTTTTTTTTTTTTTTTTAAATCGGACAAACGCTTCGGCTGACCGATCAAATCCTTTAAAATAAATGCGACCCGGGGGGGGGTCAAAACATGGTGACTGAAATAGTTTACAGTACGATGTCACTGGCTGTGCCTCATCATGCCCGATGGTTACACAAATGAATCGGCAAACAAACGCACACATCTATTTTAATTTTACAAAAACAACCTCTGCCTCCACCGAGAAGCTTTAATTATCACCAGACAAAAAAAAAAAAAGTCAACATTAGCGACACAACGGGGGCTATTTTAGCTCCTTTATCATCACGGTATGAGCTGAGCTCCTCTTCCTTCGCTCCAGACCTTTGTCCGCCCGCGCGCCCGCCGCCGCCGCCGCCGCCGCCGTGTTGCCATGGCTCCCTCATGCCTCCGCTCGGCTCGCGCCAACGTTGAGAAACAACAACGTTGTGATGAATCAGCATCTCTCCGCCGCCAGCCCGGCCGCTGCACGGCACCGGCACGGCAGGAAAACCCGCCGACTCCACGCGTCGCTCCGCGCGCACAATGAAAAATAAACCCTGCGCGCGGACTGACAGACAGACAGACTGACAGACAGACAGACGCTGGAGCTGAAGGCCTGTCGGAGGTGGCTTGACACAAAGCAAAAATGTCAAAACAGCCGCTCGGCGTGTAAGCTAGCTGCCGGCGACGTCTGGCAGCTAGCGACACTCCGGGATGACAGGCTGCACGCAGGGTCTGATTTCTGGCCACGTTTCTGTCACAGAGCCCAAACAAAGGGCCAGCAGAGCGGCGAGTCAGCGCGCCAGGTAACCCAGCCCCCCCGGGGGGGGCGCAGGTACCGCGCGTCCGAGCCGAGCGGCCGTCCTACCTGAACGAGCGGCTGGGAGTCCAGCCCGTGTCCGCCGCCGCCGCCTCTCCGCTTAACGAGGTTAGGTGTAGTCGCCGCTCCGCGCTGCTGCTCCCGGCGACCCTCCGCTCCTCGTTAGTTTCAGCCTCAGAACAAGGGAATCCCCTGGCTGAGCCGCGTCCCCCGCTCCTCCTCCTCCTTCTCCTCCTCCTCCTCCTCCTCCTCACGGTCCTCTAATTCCGACACAGTTTTTAAGCTTGACAGCCCACCCGGCTGCCTGGCCCCCTTTGTTTTGTGTTGTTACGAAATCAGCGGCCGGGGCGACCCAGCGGCTCCGCGGCAGCGGCGGCACCGAGCGGTGATGATTCAGCAGCAGCAGCAGCAGCGCGGCGCTCGCTGCCCTTTAAACAGCGGCGGGGCACAGGAGGGAGGACAGCGCGGCGGCAAAGCGGCACCGCGGCGGCACAGGAGGCGGCGGCACAGGCGCACACTCAGCAAAACACCGCCACATTCAGCACTTTTTCTTTCAGCGATTTCACTTTTGTTTCATGACAAATCTGACTCACCAGAAGCAGAGCCGGCGCCTTCGGAGCCTCGTTGTAATGTCGACCCGGTCTGAGTGCGGGAAAGGAGGACAGCTGGGGAGTTGGAGAAGAAGCGCCTCTCTTGTGTTTTTTTTTTTTTTTTTCCTTCCGCCGCCTCACGCCTTCTCTCA
This sequence comes from Fundulus heteroclitus, assembly GCF_011125445.2. NCBI lineage: Eukaryota > Metazoa > Chordata > Actinopteri > Cyprinodontiformes > Fundulidae > Fundulus > Fundulus heteroclitus. The sequence goes on along the minus strand of NC_046365.1, from coordinate 24,977,973 downwards.
CCGGTCTCTCTACATATATCCTCTGCTTCCTCGCTTGTTTTTAGGCTGTGGTCGGAGGCGCCAGACGTCAAAAGATGTTTGGATCACATGGTTTCATTCATGAAGGATCTACGCAACCCCGCATTTAAAGAGACACGGGACACACTACTACAGCGCGTTAGAACAACAGGCGGCGTGGAAAGTGTGACAAGACAGCTGTGCGCCTTTCTAAACTTAGAGGCTTGATCCGACAGCGGAGCGCAGACCGACGGATCAAATAAACCATCCTGCTGCTGTTCTGTATCTATGAGATACAGAAACATAGATTATTTAGATTCATTACACAGCAATAGATATATTTATCTCAGCTTTGATGAGTAAGTCTCGCTGCTAATGAAAACCTAAACTTGAGTTACGCAAGAAATAGGAATACTACAGAAGAAAAAGCAAGAAGATTTTAAACAAGTGTTTGTGTTATCATGCGAAAGGACTGCTGACTTGACAGTTGTCCCACAAGTCATTGACCGCCACAAATCGAAATTGCTGAAGAAGCTGGCTGGGTATAAAGTGCTGCATCTAAGCATATTAGTGGGAAGTTGAGTGGAAGGAAGAAGTGTGGTAGAAAGTGAAACAGGTTATTTTGAGTCATAACACACAAAGTGACATATTTCAAGTGTTTATCTCTGCCAGCTTTGATGGTTAGGCGTGTATATGAGAACCTCAAATTTAGCTACTCAACAAATAAGAATATTACAAAAAAAGAAAGATTTTTAACACAGAAACGTAATGTTATCACAGGAAGGACTGCTGACTTGACAGTTATCCCACAGAAAGTCATTGAGTATAAAGTGCTGTATCTAAGCATATTAGTGGGAAGTTGAGTGGAAGGAAGAGGTGTGGTAGAAAGTGAAACATTATCTACATTCAATACACCCAAAGTTATATATTTGAAGTGTTTATCTCTGCCAGCCTAAAATTTAGTCACTGGAGAAATAAGAATATTACAAAAAAAAGAGAACTATTTTTAACACAGAAACTTTATGTTATCACAGGAAGAACTGCTGACTTGACAGTTATCCCACAGAAAGTCATAGACCATCACAAAAGGAAATTGCTGAAGGAGATTGCAGGGTATAAAGTGCTGTATCTAAGCATATTAGTGGAAAGTTGAGTGGAAGGAAGAAGTGTAATAGAAAAGATTCACATGCAGCAGCGATGACTGCAGCCTTGAGATGATTATTTTGGGGCAAATCCCTTTCAGTTAGTGGGAAGATTCCCAATTCAAGGACAGCGGCTGGACTAATGATGCAAGAACCGCCCAACTCAGATGTATGCAGGACATAAAGGCAACAATAATCCAGGGGGTAATAATCCATTGAGCTGTGATTATATGGGCCTGAACCGGCCCTGCGTGCATTTTTCTGTACATATTTACAAAAGGCATCTGAGCAGCACAAAGAATAAAATTAAAATTGTTGCAGCACCACTTAAAGAAGGAAGTGATTTGCCGCAGAGCAGCGGATGATTTCCTCGTTGACTTTCCAGAGGATGAGTACATCGATTTGCTCTTGATCTTCAGATCCCAAAGCATTTTGAATAAATTTTTTATTTTGGTTTATTTTTACAAAACACTGGCTCCTCTTATGAGTTCTGACTCAGTTAAAAATCTTTTCTGACATTATTTCTATTGCATAAAGCGGCAGACAATCAGACGTTAGCTCCGTAAACACATCACACAACAAAACGCCATCAGTCCTCATTTCTCCTAACAAAACCAAAGCAGCCTATTAGGCCCTGAAGTGCACTATCACTATCCATTTCCATTTCAGAGGAATTAATGACTCTGTGTACAAGCCCAGGAAGCACTCAGCCATTATTAGGAGCCTATTTCCTGACAATGACACAGAAATAGCCTGTTTTTTATTTACTGATGAACAACTTAGACACAAGTTAGAGCTCCGAGGAGTAAATCTCTGGCAGGCTGCTGAAACAGGAGGCACAACCTGATGCATCAGTGCTGGTTGCATTATTCATTTATAACGACTGTCTCCATAACAGCTTGACGACGCTTAAAGATATCCATACTGTTGATTCTCTAAAGAATAGAAAAATATTAAAAGCGATGACTTTTGCCCTTTAATTTGAAAGAGTTTTGATCATTTTTACTGGTGAGAAGTGATTACTTCACTGTGTCTGCTGTGAATAAATACTTTAGGGTGCAGTGTGGGTGTATATATATATATATATATATATATATATATATATATATATATATATATATATATATATATATATATATACACCCCTTTTCACAGCTGGTCACAATACAACCTCAAACTTTAATGTATTTTATTAGGATCTTGTGGGACAGACCGACACAAAGTAGTAAATGGTTGTGACGTGGAAGGAAAACCATATATGGGTCACAAAATACTTGTCCTCCAGCGTCGGCACTGTGTAGAACCTCCTTTATGAGGAAGGCTGCCAAAGAAAAGGAAGGGAAGCTGAATGATATCCAGAAGAAACTGGATTTGAAGTTAAATGAAATTAAAAATTAGTCTTTGCCATACTGTGCCGTTTATTTTTTGTTCTAACCAAGTGCGCAAGGTCAAATGTATGCACTTTTGTGAGTGTTGTTGTGATACAGCTTGTTCAGAAGTTAAAATGAGATAACATAAAGATAAGTTCAGTCATGTCAAGGACAGAAAAAATGAGATGTGAGTGAGACTGAATTCTACATACATTCATCCATCCATTCATGTTTTTTATATAGATAGTTTTTGTGACACTTGTTTGACGTGAAATTTATGTACTTGTGATTTTCATGTTTTGAAACGTTTTCATCAGTAAAAGCATAATTTACTGTGAATAATGCATTTGTTCATTGAATACTAGCCTATAAAAATTAACATTTCTAATAAACACAGTTGGTACAATCTCAACCAATGAAGTAGGCAGTAGGCACACAAGTACACAAGTACATAAAGTTAAGGTCTTCAGTTTTAAAAAAGTCTGGAAAAAGTCTGGAATTTTAATTTGGAAAAAGAGCAAGCACCCTGTTTAGCTGAAATTACAGCTGCTGATCAGATTCAGCTCATGGTGGCTGTGAACATCAGTCTCTAGGCCTGGCCACAGATTCTAAACTTTGATTTGAAGTCTGGACTTTGACTAGGCCATTTGATCCAATTCATTGCATTGTAGCTCTGGCTGTATACGCTCGGGGTTTGTTGTCCAGCTGAAAGATAACCTCCCAGCCTTGACTACAGTATGTAGCTGTAGTTGGTGGCAAACTGCAACGAGGTATTCTTTTTGTCTTTTTTTGAAGAAAGCCTTTCTTTTTTTGCCGCTCTTTTACGAGGGCAGAATAATGCTCCCCTTGCAGGCGCTAATCGGCCGTCTTGGTAGGTTTCATGTTGAGAGCTTATACCACTTTAAAGTCGTCCACCCGTCCTGACCTGTCCGCTCTGTTCTGTCTGGGCGTTCCTATTGTGACCAAGTGTTTTACTTCTTAAAACCAGCATTGCTCGCACACATACATGCACACTCTGGATGGGGAGATGACCGGACAGACGCAGCATCTGGAATCAAACATTGTGGACACAGTGGAGTAAAAAGTATATCAAACTAACTATCTCTCAGCACAGGTTTCACCAGCATCACTTACAAGGCATGTAAGTAAATATGGTCCATCCAGTGTGATCAAACTAAGAGATCGCAGACTGATTCAGCAAGAGGAAATGATTTTTCACAATGATACTGAGCAAAACAAACAAACACACACGCATGAAAAAGAAATACGTTGGAGAATACAGTTTAGACATTTAAGCTGCTAGAAACCTGATCCCTGCACAGAGGTATGAAACAGAAAGGCCTCAGTTGGTTTTTGAAGAAAGAAAGTTTTATATTGTCCATAAAATAAAATTAAAAAAGGAGGAAACATCAACGTTGTGGTGAACTCTATTTACCAATTAGGTGACGTCTGATGGGAGTTTATTTAGGGGGTGTCGGAGAAAAGGGGCTGAATACGAATGCAAGCCACCTCAGGATTATACTTCCCTTTGTGTTGGTTTGCCACGTAAAACATCAATAGCATGCAGAGAAGTCTGCAGCCGTGATGTCAAACAGTCCGTGGGGTGTGAATACTTTTGCGAGACGCAGCATAAAACCATTTTAAAGGGTCCAGAACACACACACACACACAAAAAAAACATACCGGTAGAGACGTTTTGAACATGGACCAAAAAATAAATTAATAAAAAAGGTCTGTGCTTTGCAAGTTGGCAGCAGAGGGAAGCCCATAATGCAGATTCACTGACTGTGTGGTAACCATCAGAGGTTCCTGTTCCTGCGACCGTTTCACCAGACAGCTGCACAAAGCTGATACTCTATCTGCTCCAAAGATCAATGTAATGCACAGGTCTCCATCTAACTAACACACACACTAACACACACACACTGCCGACAGCTCAGGGGGATAACCAACACCTCCTTAACTGCGAGTTAGAAAACAGCAACTCGCTCTTCATCGTTTCTGGTGCTTCCTGCACACAGCCACGCTGCTGCAAAGGTCACTGATTGCATTGATTGAATGGAGATGACAGGCAGCATCTGGCCTTACCTGTGCATAGAAATCTCACGCCAGGCTCAAATCACACACACACAAACACACAAAAAAAAAAACGTACCGACTTCCAGCTCAGGATTATCTACAGCTGAACCCGCCGTCTTAGACCCTGGCGGCGTCAGTGGTGAGTGACACGGAGAGCATCTGCCTCACCTTTTGGAGCAGGAGCGACGCCTTTCAGCGAGAGAAAGGTGGCAGAAGTCCAATAACGAGAGGCAAACAGAAGGCTCTCCTCCAAAGGCTAATCTTAACGGACAGTGGCAGGAGCGAGCATTGAATAAGAGGGGGGATTATCAAGACGCTTCAGCAGCAGAGTGAGAAGAAGGGGAAAAAAAAAAACTATTGCAAGCACAAATAAACAGCCCGGCTTGCACCAAGAGCACGCAGGACGCAATTTAATCAGGGGATGCCGGTGTGTGTGTGTGTGTGTTTAAGAGTGGGAATAAACTAATCCTACAACAGCTATAAATTGTCCAATTATAATGAGGACATGGCTCTTCACAAACCATCGCTCCTCTTCATCGTTTGCTATTATGCACCTGTATTGCCTGAATACATCCGTGAGCCTATCTCAAACCAGCACAAAGTGGCGGCTGTTAATCCCAAAACGTAGCAGCCCGGAGCGCAGGAACGGGTCCAAATGTCTAAGGGGGAAGAAAAAAAAAAAGATAGAGAAGAGAAAAAGTAGTTTAGAGAGCTGCAGTCTGCGGTAGCCGCTCTCCTATTAAAGCCAAACGCTGCTGCTCTTTGTCCTCCGCTATCAAACTCTTAGAGAACTCAGTGATATTTTAGGTTTTAAGCTCACAAACAGCCAGGCGCGCAGACAGGAACATTTCCGCCTTCCTTCCCGTGAAATCTTTTTTTCCATTCTCCTTAATCTACTCCTCCTTGAATTAAGTAAGAAAATTGGAAACTTTTTTTTTTGACATTTTGCAGGGAAGCGAAGCTTGAAGTTAGTACAGAGAGATGTGTCTGCTGTGGGCTTTTCTCCTGAAGCCTTCCTGCCAGTGTGGAAAGGTTACACCCTGTGGTTGTGGTGACCCTCTGAACTGAATGACCCAAGTAGCTGCCACCAAGAAATCAGACACTTTTGATTTCTTTGAAACTACAAACAAATAAAACCAACAGGTTTGATGTTGTGGGCTGATAGGAAAGAGAGAAATCCTCCAGTATTTGTTGTAACCCTCCGCGACCATAGGGCCCTGCTGACAGAGGCCATCTAAACCTGGACTTGGTTTTCCTCTTAAAAAAAAACAGCCAATCACAGCTCACCTCGGGGCCTTTTAAGAGACAAAAAATAAAATAAAAACACAACCTTTTTTTTTCTTCTTACTTCAGGGCTAATTTTAGCAGGAGAGAGATTTGATTGGAAAGAATTCAGGAGGCTCTGACCCACAGGAGGGGGCAAAAAATAAAAAAAAGCTCTTCAGATGGAGGGTGGGGAAACGTGTCGTAGCAACGCAGCTAAAGCTGTTTACTGATAATTATGGAGGCGAGGCTATATTTAATGCAAGGTTAAGGTCAAGTTAAAGTTACTCCCAACTGGCAGTGGTATGAAGGTGATTTGATCCCCAAAGCTGTTTATATGAGACAAGTTGATTAGAGAGCGCCATCTGGAGGCCAGACTGGAAACTGGCTGATAAACAGTACATGTGGCGATGCATTTGAGTTGTTTTTTTTTTTTCTCCAGGGTGAGATGAACCCACACAATAGAAATGATTTTCAAGAACCAACATACGTCCTCTGACTGGGAGTAATTATACTTTTGGAGTCCAGATAGAGAATCTGTGGAGGGCGCTAAAGATTAGGGTAGGGGTGTTCTTACTTTTTGTCACGTGGGTCAAAATCAAGGCAAAAGTACTTAAAATAAAACATTTTTTTTCCAACCTACTCAACATTAAAATATTAATTTTTTCAATTAATATTTTTTATTGAAAAAAAAAGAATCACATTTTCTGCAGGTAAGGGATGTGTAAATTATTGTAGATTCAGAACATCGAGTTTAGCATGTTTGCCTTTTTAGTAAAGAAAAACATCCAGTTTGCAAATTATTTTGGGCTCAATTAAAATAAATAGAACAAATATTGAAAAACATTGTTATATTCATCCAAGTTTAATAAATAATAATAATAATAATAATAATAAAAAACATCACTTTGGTGCAAACTCCGGTTGAATAAACACTACTGGATAGATGCGGTCCTATAGTTAAAGAAATTAAGGAGGATGCAAAAACGTTTTTTTTTTTTTTTTTTTTTTTTTTAAAAGATGAACCTTTCATGTTTTACCTAACATTTTATATTGTAAGATTTTATTTTGCTGGTAATAATTTTGCGTGAATTAAAAATAAAGTCTCCATCTGCATCAATCGCCAAATTTGTATCATTCTTCAACTTCGGCTGCAGTCACACAGTTAGTCCAGACTCTAAAAGAGTCATGATAAAAGCACGAATTTAAAATCTCAAGACGTTGTGGTGAAAGAAATGGTTCAACTTTAGCAAAACCTAAGGGAACAGTCAAACCCGGTAGTGGCAGCATCATGCTAAGGGTCCGTTTTCCTTTATTTCAGGAGACAGAATGTTTGGGGGACAAAAAGTTCTGCTTTTAAGGGTCAAAACACACTTTAATAATACAAAATGCAATCAAAATTACTGACAAATAAAAACAACAGACAAGTTTAAAGACTTAGATGCCAAAACTTATAAAGCGGTTCTGTGTTTAGCGTAGGAATACAAGCATAATGAAGACGACTGGATGAGTTGTAACTACTTTACATCACGATTTTTAAAATAGCTTATTTAAGCTTTATTGTAGCACTTCCAGGTAATTACATAGCATTTGCATATATAAAGTAAAAAGTATCTTTGGGTTTTCAGAGTTGAAATGAAAACTAAAATTACTGTTATCCAACAGAAACATGTTTGTTTTTTTTTGTTTTGAAAAAAAATCCCCGACAGAACTCCTCAGATGATCAAAACTGTTCGGTCTTTGATCATCATTGTTTATTTAGAAAACGCTTTACGAACCCAAGTGAGAACTTTGAATTATTTGGAGAAAAAGCTGCCACATGATGGAGCTTTAACTTTATGAAGACTCGACCAGAACTGTGCACAGCTAAGATGCCTCGGGTTTGTCTCCGGCGTCTAACCGGACCTGTGTTCGTGTGTGCAGTAATCCTGTAACCACGGTTAGAGGCTGTACCTGTGCAGAATACACCTGTGTTAAATGTGTCTCTTCATTGCTCATGTATGAATAAAGAAAAATAACTCAAAGCTGATTTGTTTGTGATTTCAGAGACGTCCTGAGTCCAGTTTTGAGACGTATGCGAGCCAACATGGGTGGACTTGTAACATGTCTGCCTTTCTGTGTGCCTCTCTTCGCCTTCAGTTCTTCTTTTTGATCCCAGACGTGCGATTGTTGAAGAGGTTGAGGCCCGGTCGGCCGCTGCCGTTGGCGTCTCCGCTGACGGTGACTCCGGGCTGCTGCAGCACTTTGTCCAGGGTGGTTTTCTTAATGGCTGCGGGGGAGATGCGCTCCTGGTCTGCAAGGAACTGCAGCTCCCTGCAGAGGAGAAAAGAAAAGACAAAAACGAACATCAGGTGTTTAGTGTAATTCAACTGTGCAATGAGACAACCCTTAAACATGGCGCGCAGTTGTATTCAGCCCCCTTCGCTCTGATGCCTCCAAATACAATACAGTGCAACGAATTACCCACAAAAGGCAACAAATTAGTAAATAAAACCAACCTGTGTGTAACTTATCTCCATTTACATCCAGCTGTGCTGTGAAGGCCTCAGATTGTTAGAGAACTAAAAGCATCATGGAGACCGAGGAACACAGCAGACAGCTCAGAGAGACGCTTAAAGAAGGGTTAGATAATAAAACAATATCTCAGAGCAATGTCCCAATCCATCAGGTGAAAATGGAAGGAGTGTTTCACAACTGCTGCCTTCTGCCTCATGATCATCCACGTAAACCGAAAAGCCAAGCAGGGAGAGCAACACTCAGAGGAGCAGCCGACAGGCCCACCATGACCCTCTGGAGGAGATGCAGAGACCCATCGCTCAGGTGGAGAATCATTTGAACGGACAAGAATCATACGTTAACTGTATGGAACAGCGACAAGAAGAATGCAATAAATGGGGGAAAAAAAAAAAAAAAAAATCCATAAGACGTTCAGTTTCCATTTTGCCACAAGTAATTTAGGGATGATGGCAAAAATGCTGCTCTGGTTAGGTTTTCACCAAAACTGAACTTTGGTTTACATGCAAAACACTATGTCACATCCCAAAACACTGGTTGTCATTATTGGCCCAGTTTTACTCATCAGACTGATCCTGATGTTAATGAATATATCATCCACCCCTACATACAGCCAGAGCTGCAGTGGCAGGGTTTATTAAAGCATATATTCACGCGTTACCATAGTCCAGACCAAAATCCATGAGAATACGAGACATACACTTTTCTGACAATCTGACTTTTAGCTAATTTGTAAAGCCAAATATTTTAGTCTCCAGATGAACAAAGATGGAAAAAAAAAAAACAGAAAAAAAATTTAACTGCAACAAAAAAATAATTCTCCAAAGTATTGACTAAAAAAACAACAAAAAAAAATGGGTCAATTTCCTTCTACTCCACAGTTATTACAATACGTTGTGTTAAGCCCTGTTCCCACAGGATTAGTTTTACCTAGGGACCTCATGTTATAAATAATAAAAAAAAAAACCCTACATCAGCGTTTTACATGACGCATTCACGATGGATAACCTAACCAAAGCCTGAGATTTGCTGAAATTTACGGACATCTCTGCTGCTCATTGTGCATGTGAGCGGTTGTGTAATAGAAGCAGTGCAGCAAACATTCTGCTTCTAAGCGTCTCTGGGCTCTCCATTTTCTAAAACCGCCAGTAGAGTCGCGGTTTTTGGGCTCGTTTTCTAATGTGCAGTCGGTTATTTGCGCTTGTCTTTTCTTCTCCCGTCTATCGCACCGTGCAACAAGAGCTAAACCTCGAGCTGTTGTTGCATCTCACAGCCAGAGGGAGCCGGTACATGTCTGTCCTCATTCGTACCCACCACCCCGACAATTTTACGAACAGGAAATGTCTCAACGGGTAGAAATTCAACACTAAACGCATTTATACAGTATAGAAATGGGCTCTGTACTACTGTGTGGCGGGTTGCTTACTGGGTATCCTGTGCGAATAGCGTCACATAAAAGCCCAATAAAATACGTTAAAGTTCATGAAAGGACTCAAGGTGTATGAATACTTTAGCAAGGTGCTTGATCAGATATTGATCTAAATCAGCGTATTGTTACAGACAGCCTCACCTTGTCCTGATGCAGGAAGCCTCCACGGCGTTGATCAGGAGGCTCCTGAAGCCGCCGCTCTCCAAGAAGTGCAGGGCGTGGATGGTAGCGCCCCCTGGTGAGCAAACGTTGTCCTTCAGCTGGCCAGGGTGCTGCTCAGAGTCCAGCAGCATCTTAGCCGCTCCCTGAGGAGAAACAGGAGCAGGACAGCAATAAGACTGCGTGCTCCAACCCAAACAGCTGAAATCATTTCTAAACGTCAAAATGGTGAGAATTAATACTAAAATAAACACACAAAAAAAACAACTGCTTAAGAACCAGAGAGGTATCTTTTTATTCGTACGCCAGCATCTACTACGCTCTAGTTTCTCTACAGCGGGGGTGTCAAACATTGCCTGTCTGGCAATGTGGCAATAAGAATTGTTGTCTTAATACCACAAAGAGCTCATCAGATTTGACTTTCACAAGTGGAGCAGTACTGCTTTTGCCATAGTGCTCCGCTTGATTTATGAATGTGAATAGTTTTATTATGATTCATGCGGGGAATATCTCAAATGATATGGACACTACAATGGGAAAGTAGGAGAGGAAAGGAAGAACAAGAAGAAAAAAGAAAAGGTGAAAGAAAGAGGAGACAAAAAGGAAGAGAATGATAAAACAATTATTGAAAAAAACATGTACTTAGTTTAATTGAAAATCTGCAGTTCCTATATTGTCCACGAGGGGCGCTGTGTTTTAATTAGCAGATTAAGCTTCAGGTGTGGAAAAATTTAAATCATTTCTTAATTTTTATCTTATTGATGTATTTTGTCATGCAGGACAGTGTTTTTAATTTCCAAAAAATGTGAAAAATGTTTTTCAACATTGTATAATCACTGTGATCAGTTCTTATGCATAATGCACAAGTAAATGTTTAACTGAGTAAAAGTATTGTTCAAATTGTGCATACTTTTCTTAAAAACGCTGAGGTTATTCATAATATATTGTGTAAAAGTGAAATTAATTTAATATAAAAATCAACAACAAGTCCACATTTATTAGTTCTATTTAATTTTGCAATGAGTTTACTTGTGTGGCCCTCTTAAGATCAGACTAAGCTGTATGCGGCCCCTCAACCAAAATGAGTTTGACACCCCTGATCTAGAGCATCCCTGGTATCAGTCACTTTAAATGCTGCACGCTGTTAATCTGGAGGTTTATTTGCCTCCTACCCGGCGATGAAACATCAGAAAACTCACCAACAGAGCCTGAGCTCCCAGTCTGACAGCGAGCCTCCTGGGCAGACCCATCTTCACTCCTCCGTCTGCAAGAGCGTCCAGGGCTGTGAAGGCCTGGTTAGAAAAACCCAAAACCAACGAGCAGAAAATGTTCAAAAATGCATCACAAAGATCCGAGACTCATCAGCGCTTTAACTCGTTAGGGTTCCCTCTGTAACGTGTAGTTGGGTCAGGGTTGGTGTCTTCTTGGTTTTGTGCAGGTCCTTAAAGAGGAGCTACTAGTCAAGGTATGTCAAAAAAATAGTCAAAAAAAATCTCAAACATTTAGTCTTTGCTTCTCCTGTGCATAAAACAGGAAGAGTTCAGCTTCAATACCAAGTTATTAATACTCTGGGCTCCCTCCTGCTTTCAAACAAAACCTTTGATGAGATAAAAGCAGTTTGTTTATTTTTTTCCCTCCACTTTTCTGAATCATGAAGGTGAAAACCATTTTTTTTTGTCCCGGGATAGGAACGATTCTGCAGCTTATATCTCTTAAAACACACTGAAAGGAAACGGGGGGAGGGGGGGATATTTATTTTAGACGCTCCATCTGACAACCTTCCTCTGGACCTTTTATTCACGTGTTTTTGCAACAAACACGCTGTTGAACCTTACGGTTTCATTTCAGACAGAGCTTCCTTCTTCGGCCAAAGCCTCCCAAGTTTATTGTAAAGAACGAAGCAACTCTGGTGTCCCGCCAAAGATCCAGACTAACCAAACCAATTACCCTAAAGCTGAGGGACGTTCTTTCACATAAACTCCAGCTTTATTACAGGAAGTACTGGTCTAACCACCCAAGACATCTTCCTCTACATCTTGTTTTCCAAATCTGACGTTTGAGGCTCCCAGATGAGCGTTTGGTGCCAGTACCAGCTCGTGTACGGTTTGTCCTTTAGCACATTGCACCTCCATCTCCTGTTGCCATCTGCTGCAATTCTCACTGCATAGTTGACCAGTTTTCTTGGCAGCGTTCACAGAGTTTAAACTGGTTAGTTTCCTGGCACAGAGCCGGCTTTTCAGCACAGCCCGCCAGTATTCGACGGGGCTGGGAGAGCTGAAGATTAGCCTGCTTTGACCAACCCAAACCCAGTTCTGCTGCTTGGGATTATCCTCCTGTAGAAGCGTCGCCGTCCAGAGAGAGACGGGTTTAACCTCGGCATGGAGTGGGGGGGGGGGGGGGGGGGGGGGGGGGGGGGTCGCGTTGAGCAACTCCGCTACAAACATCGACGTCTTCAAGCTCGACTGACCTTTGAAATGGGCAAAACCAAAATGGCTTCAGGGGGAAAACTTTTATGGTGTCAAGTTTTGGGCCACAATGTCAGGAGAGGTGAGAGCCTAGAACCCGGTAGCAAAATGCTTAAAGAAATTTTAACTTCTTTGTTATATAACCCTTTAACTCTAAAAAAGGTTGTAAAGTACTAATATTCAACTGTCTGCATGTAGTGATAAAAATCATAACATTTTAAATAGTACAGTAAATTTTTATGTACTTTTGCCCCAAATTTGTAGTTAGTTGAGAAATGTTCAGACACGTCACAGAAACTAATATTTCTTGCTGAGCAGACGGCAAGTTCTGTCCAGTATTCATGCCAATAATAAAAATAATAAAATAATTGAACTTTATTGATCTCACAATGGAGAAATTCACTTCTGCATCTTAACCCGTCCCCTTGGGGAGCAGTGGGCTGCCACTGTGCGGCGCCTGGGGAGCAATCAGGGGTTAAGGGTCTTGCTCAGGGACCCAGAATGGCAGCCTGTGGGAGTTGAACTCAGAACCTCTGGGACTGAAGCTCTAATCAAATTCTATTACCTCCAAAATAAATCAACTCTAAAAACTCACATAGGCGGGTCCGCTGCCACTCAGTCCGGTTACAGCGTCGATGAGGTCCTCCTCCACCTCCGTGCAGAACCCAACGCTGGCCATCAGCTGCTCCAGCAGCTTCCCATCTTCCACCTTCAGTCACCACAGGTGGGTCATTATAGATGAATTCTAACGCTCAGCTTTAAAATCCAGACAAATACGTCGTCTCTGCTGGAGCAGCACACACACAGACTGCCGGTTACCTCTGCATGGGTTCCAGTGGCGTACACGGTGGCGCCCTCTCGCACCACGACGGGGGTGTTGGTCATGCACCTCATGACTCTGGGGGCTGGACGGTGCTGGAGCAGCTTCTGCACCGTGCAAGAGAAAAGCGGCTGTAGAAAAGTACGACCCAATCCACCCATCAAACACCCGCAGCTGGACGTTCACCTTCTCTATGGAGCTGATGGTGACTCCGGCGGCACAGGAGACAATGAGGTGCCGGTCCTCGATGTCCGGTCCGATCTCGTCCAGGACGAAGGGGATGATGTGGGGCTTCACCGCCAGAAACAGCACGTCGCTCCTGTTAACCGCCTCCTTGTTGCTCGTGGTCAGCGTCACCCCCATTTTCTGAAGGAAAACCAGAAACGCTGTGATTTTGGCAACAAAGAGAGGCGTCAAACGTGTTTATTTAGCAGCGTTCTGCCCGTTTCCAAACCCGGCAGAGCTGAGTACAGAGTTTCCTTCTCACCCTCAGCCCCGTCACCGTGGGCAGGTCTGTGTCTGGGGAGCTGGCTGTAATCCTGTGGGCAGCGATCACACCTGAGGACGAAGACAGGATGAAGAGGAGGGCGAGGAGACGGCAACACAACCAAGAAAAAAAAAAGTGAGACGCAGCAGGAGGAAATCCAAATAACAGGAACTGAAAAAACAAGCTGAGAGTGATCCAAACCATCACACTGCAAAAATGGAACTAAAAATAAGTCAAATTTTCTTGAAATGAGGGTATTTGTCATTGATTTAGGCAGGTAAATAAGATGATTTGCCAATAGAATGAGATTTTTGCACTTAAAATAGGAACAACTCATCTCCATAGTCTCATTTAGAGGGCAGAATATCTAAATATCTTATTTTAGGGGTCGAAATACTCATTCCATTGGTAGATAATCTTATTTACCTGCTCAAATCAAGGACAAATACACTAATTTCAAGAAAATTTGACTTATTTTTTAGTTCCGTTTTTGCAGTGCAGTCAGCTATTTTTCCTCAACCTTGCCTGCAAGATGAATTTCTCGCGGTATTTGTGCGTTCACAAACACACGAGAATCCATCTTGTGTCGTCTTCGAATGTTTATGTCCAAACCAGAAACGGTTCGGGCCAATCACGTTGCAGTGTTGGGGTTTAAGGCGGGACATACCGGTGTGACGAAAATAAAATAAGAGGTGCTGAGCCCACAGCCGAACGAACTTAAACATGGCAGCACAGGAGGATGCACGTGTTGCTGCTGCTATCACTTCTGTTTTGTAAGAATCCAGGATTTCATCTTTGAAAGAACAGCAAGACATGCCTTGACTAGATTACCTTTTTATGGATTCTCACGATGCATGCTGCTTACGTTTTAATTTGATACCGTCCAACCTTTGGTAGGCGGGCACTAGGTGTCGCTTCTCTCAATCAGCTCAGAAAGTTCTGCTGAACTTCCCTCCTTTCCCCAAACGGATTCAAATGGAGCAGTCCCAGACTGATAATGTGCAGAACTAGAGTGCCCCACATTATCAATCTGTCAGGCCAGGTTAATTTTTCCTGGCCTGTCATTTTATAACCTGACAAAAGCCAGCTGTATGTTGCTCCGCCTAGCTTCACTCACATCCATCTGGGACCTCTCCATAGGAATTACCTTTACTGAAGGCTGGGCCTTATAAAAAATCCTTGCATATGATTGGATAAGCCACTTGTCTGTCATCTTTATCGACGTGCTATTTCAACCACTCACACCGAAGCTAACCCGTGACGCTGATGAGAGCGACGCAGGAAAAAAAAAAAAAAAATAATAATAATGTGTTTGCGGCTCTAGTTGCACGTGTTTTATTGACAGTGAGCTGACAGGAAGAGGGGGGAAGACAGGCGGCAAAGCGCCGCGGGTCGGAGTCGATCCCAGGCCGACCGTGTTGAGGACTAAAGGCCTCCTAACATGGTTCACGCTAACCGCTAACCGCTAACCGCTAACCGCTCTGCCGTAGACACACCCCGGAAAACAAAACTTGCCAAATCCAGTCGGGAGAAGGGCGAAAACATCGTTTCCACCAACAAAAGCCTTCAGAGCCGTTCTCTGATGTTCTTTTAATGAAACAATATTAGGTAGATTGGACAACACGGAAGAAATAGCAGCATCAATGCTAACGCTTGCTTCCTCAACGAGCCGCCATTGCTATCAAAACAGTCTCACGTCATGGTCGCTTCTCCTCTACGTCACATCTATGAAATGCCAGCCCTGCGTCCTGATTGGCCAGACCATAAAATTGGTTGGAGAAATCACTCTCTACCGGCGATGTCCCAGATGTATGTGAGTGGAGCTAGGCGGAGCGACATACAGCTGGCTTTTGTCAGGTTAGTCATTTTATGCTCCAGATGCTCAATCTACAGTATTTACACAACTTACAAAATGTTAAACTTACATGAATCTTTTGACACAAGAAACATAAAAAAGGAGCAAAATTTAACGTATATCCTGGATGATTATTTGGCAAAACTAGCTTTTCCCTGTTTTACTATGTTTGCCCCTCTGTGTAGTGCAGGCACAGCTTGTAGCAAAACGGGAAACGGCTAAAGTCAATGTCACGTTGATCCGAGGTTATCTTATCGTTCTGTTTACCTTTCAAAGCTGGAGACAAACACATTCTCAGTCCAAGTGTTTGAAAGTTGGATCAAATTATTCTGCAGTGGAAACTGCCGTCTGCGGTCAGGAAAAGCTCTGCTGCCCATGGAACAGCAGCAGGACTCAAAACACAGATAATGACTTACCAGGAATAGCTTTGCACCTTTCACACCTTACTTGACTTCTTGGACAAAAATAAATAAATCTTCCACTATAGGTCGTTTCGTACAGGCAATGGATCAACTTGGTGAATGTTTTCAATTTACGTTAAAAGCTTTGCATTTCAGGTCATTTTACTGATGGTATGTAGCGGGGGGGTCTCCAACTGCAGTACTTGAGAGCGACTGTTCGACAACTTTTGGTTAGAACACACCTAAATCAAATGAATGGCTCACTACCAGACCTGTCCAGAGCTTGGTGACATGAGCAGGAGGTTATTTGGACATTTGATCCAGTTATGTTGGCGCACAGATGCATCTAAAGGTTGCCAGCAATAAATTATATCTAACAGCAGGTCACTCAGTTCTTTCTGGTCATCTTGCCCAAACAGGAATTAAAAACCATAATCTATGGAAATTGAGTTTGATAAAAAGTTTTACAGAAAATGTACAATTTATTCACAGGCACTGCTTGTCTATAAAATAAATAAACGTATTTGCAAGGGTTTACTGTGTCGATGTGAAGTAGTTTGTATACAGGGACAAAAAAAAAAAAAAAAAAGGGGGGGGGAAATGTGGATATGAATTTATTGGTGCGATTTGACCTGCAGCTGTTTCACATCTTCAAAAAAAAAAAAGAAAAAAGAAAAAGTAGAGCTGCACCGCATAGCGCATCCCAATCATTAGTGCTTTGACGGCATATACGCAAAGCTACATTATATCCAGCGCCATGCTATAAAACTCGACTCTCCAATAAGCCGCTCCTCCAGGCTGTGAGAAAGTGAGAGAGAGCAAGACTTAAAGCAGATATCACGAAGGACTGGTCTTTACCACAAATCTCAGATTTGTGGTAAAGACCAGTGTCCATTCCACCAAAATCCACCAATTTTTAGGAGCTCTGAGAATCATGCTGAATACACACACCGCCTTTCCTAGAACAGCCGACATGTTTTAGGCTACGTTCACACTCCAGGTCTTGATGCTCAATTGTGATTTCTTTGCTGAAATCTGATTTTCTTGGGGTGGCCATTCATACTGCTATTAAATGCGACACGCCATCATACCTCAGTGTGAACGGCCCAATTCTGATCTTTTCACCCCCTCCCAAAAAAAAAAATCTGATCTGGGCTACTTCCATACGTGGGACTAATTTGGATACGTATCGGATATTTTTTAAAGCGTCTGACATCTGAACGGGGATGTCGCATTTCATCCATCTTTCACATCACTCTCCTGTTTCTGCACATCCACACGCAGTAGCAGCAATTAGCGCTCATCAACGAAGACCGTTGTTAAAAGCTTTCTTTTTACCTTATTTAGTCTTGCTGTGGTGTGGTCTGAATATTGTCAGCTCTCGTTGCTCAACAGCTTTCTAATACCAAGGGGATACACCAGCCGGTATCAGCATTTGTTTGTTTTTTCTTTGAGTTTTTTTTTTTTTATAAACAAAACTTTATTGAAAACTATAACCAGTACATTCACCATTACTTCCGCAAACAGCACGCTGCTCTGTGACTTTTTCCTCTTTTATCTGCACCTGCGGGTCGCTTTGCGGTCTTGAACCGTTCAGACTGAAGTCTGATGACTGTCGCCTTTTAATAGGAGTATAAACAGCCACCTCAAAGAAAAAAAAATAGAAAAAATATCTGATTTCTGCAACAACAACAAAATTGGAATTCAGCAGCAAGACCTGCAGAGTGAATGTAGCCTTAGACGCGTCTCTGCTCCAACACATGATTCAAATAATTGCATGACCTCCACAGTGGCCATCAAGGGCTGCAGAGGCCTGTTAATCACCCATTTATTTAGAGACAGGTGAGTGTGGAGGCAGATATGCACCTAAAACATGCAGGACAGTGAGTCCTGAGGACCAGGATTGAAAAACAAAACAAAAAAAACACTGCTCTAGAGACTCAAATGTTATCTCTGCGGTTCAGTTACAAAACAGGAAGATTGGAAACCGGCCACACAATTCTTATTAGCTCATCTCTTATTTGCAATGATGAAAAAAAATTTAAATAAAGAAAATAACTCCTCAGGGGTTTGCTGAGGCATTTTAAACATAAATCAGTCTGAAAAAAATTCCTGACTGCTGCATCCTCCTGACAATTGAGAGATAAAGAATTTTTTTTTTAATGAGTGCATCGATGGATAAAATCTTTACCTGCAGCAGTGAAACCTTTCACAAGTGCATGAGCCAGCTGGCCTGCTCCAATGAATCCAACACTCATCCTGGCAGCTGATGTGGCGTTCAGGACCTGTCCAGAAAAACAGACGACATGCTGCAGATTTAACATCTGCTCCTTTTTTCTTCTTCTAGCATCCCGACCTTCCATTCATGCTAACGAGATTGATTAAAAAAAATAAAACAAAAACAAATTTAAGAGTGAGAATAAAATTTCAGATAATCCCCAAACAAAATCAAAAGTAACTGTTTAGACTTTAAACAAGTTATTATCGTGTTACAGTTATCTTCAACCAAAAGCATGCAGCTATTTCACTGCGAGTTCAGAAATGCATCTAAAACTTTAAATTCAACAAAACTAGAACCTTTATTCAGATAAGTTATAATAAAACGTGCCACGGTTCAATTAAGCCCTTAACTCCTTTAAATACCACCGAGCTAGAGGAGCTAGTTGCTTCCTCTTATGATGCTAGCTCTCCCTAACCCACCAGTGTCTCTTGCTAGCTCGGCTTTCAATGGATAAAACTGCTAAGCATTAACAAAACAACAATTATCTTACTGTTGACGCTTTAGCAGACCTGCCTGAACAGACACACAGTTGTCGACGTGACCCTTATTTCCCAGGACACGAAAAAAAAACCTACATAAGCCACTTCTTGTGTCAACGTGGCTCCCTGCTTTACTCAACCCCCGTGTGTCTTGTGCGCACAACGGAA
Organism: Fundulus heteroclitus; assembly: GCF_011125445.2. Taxonomy (NCBI): domain Eukaryota; kingdom Metazoa; phylum Chordata; class Actinopteri; order Cyprinodontiformes; family Fundulidae; genus Fundulus; species Fundulus heteroclitus. The sequence goes on along the minus strand of NC_046365.1, from coordinate 24,959,064 downwards.
AAAAATTCTGACCAATCATGAACAGCTGTTCAGAGGATTCGACCAATAGAAACAGGGAAGAGGTGACCTGGGCGGGACTTGATGTTCGCCACGACCAGTTGCATCATTCTTCGATTTTAGCGCTTAAGAGGAGGATAGAATATATAACAGAAAACAGTAAAGCCTAAAATAACAAGTAGCGATATCAGCAAAAATATATGACGTCACCTGGTACAATTGCAAGTGACTTATACAGCAATAAAACCATAAAAACTAAAGAGATTTAAAAATGACTGCATTATTGTGTTATTGTATTGTTTTAGTGAGCACATTGTGAGCATCGTACAATCCAGAGTCAATGTCCTCATACCTGGCAAATAAAGCTGATTCTGAGATCAAAAGTTGCTCAAATGTTTAATAGCTAGAAACATAATTAAAAAAAACTACCATACTTGATGAATAGCTATGAGGTTAAACTACAGTCTACATTGAATAGATGCATCCTTAGTGTGCTTTAAAAATAAAATCTGATTTTCAGCTTCTTTCAGGTCTTCGGGAAGGCTTTTCCACAGCTGAGCACCACAAAGACGTCTCCCTTTCAGTTTTTGCTTTAGATAATTTTATCTTTTCCAGGAGACCTGAGGGGCCCGGAGAACCTGAAGGACTAAATCAATTCTGAGAAACAAGGTAGGTTGAGACCATCTGTACTTTTATATGCATTACATTTTTACTGGAGTTATTGTTTTGTTTGCTCCTCATCTTTTTCTTTTATTAACATACATACATACCTGTATCTCAGAGAATAGACTTTAAAATACTTCTGTTAGTCTATAAATCCTTAAATGGCTTAGCACCTAAATACATCACAGACTTGTTATCAGTGTATCAACCCTCCAGACCACTAAGGTCTTCTGGCTCCAGCCTACTCTGCATACCTAGAACCAGAACTAAACATGGAGAAGCAGCATTTAGTTCCTATGCTCCGTTTATCTGGAACAAACTTCCAGAAAACTGTAAAAGTGCGGAAAGCCTGAGTTCTTTTAAATCAAGATTAAAAACACATCTGTTTAAAATTGCCTTTGACTGTTCTAGTTAAACAGTTTTACTGTTTTTAATGTTCTTTTTTGTTACTACATTCTATCCCTACTTGCTTTTATTCTATTTTCTATCTACATTTTATTATTTTGGTATATCTTAATCATGTAAAGCACTTTGTATTGTCTTGTACTGAATTGTGCTATATAAATAAATTTGCCTTGCCTTGCCTTGCCTTGCCTATACCTAAAGTTAACAACAAACAAAATTAGGATGTGCAGCGCTACGTGGCTTGACTCCCTTAAGCATAGATGTCACTTTTACTGCCAGGCTATTAGGAGACATTTCTGTATAGTAGTTACTGTTCACTTCACAAAACAATCATCTGTCTAAAACAAAACCGATGAGCTGTAAATATATTTACTAAAATAGTTGTACCAACTGCTGGAGAAGCTGATGGCATAATTTTGCATAATTTTGCTCGTTCAGCTCTGAGTTGCTGTCACCTTGACTCCGCCCATGACAAAGTCCGATTGCCGTCTGCTGGCAGGTAAGGTGCTGACTGTTCGGAAGTTCTCCACACAAACCTCGTTCACACCAATGAGCGTCTCGTTCTCAGCATCATCATCATCATCATCATCATCAAACTTTGCCTTTAATACAAAAAGACTTCACTGTGGGGATATCAGTGGGATTAACCCCCCCCCCTCCAACTGCCTCCTTTGACGCCTCTCATGCCAAATGAGGCTAAATTTACTCCATACATTAGGAAGTGATATGCCCCCCCACCCCCACCCCCACACACACACATTTATTTTCTCACAGGAATGCAAAGGGGAGGACCAGGGTGGTTTGTGTATGTTCGTGTCTATATTTAAAGCCTAATGCAGGACCTGAGGTTGAGGTCTGAGATGATCAGCTGTTCAGCTCCTCAGTTCAGTCCGCTAGAGAGAATCATAATTTCTTATTCTAAAGCAAAGTTTGGTTCAGTCTAACTCGATGATCTTGTTCACACTGGAATTGGTTTAGTCTCCATGCCATCTCCTGCCTGGCGGTTCACATTTATCGATTGATACTGATTTGATATTGATACATTTTATTTAAAATATTTTCATGTGACCTGTTTGACAAACTGCTCCCTTGCGTTTAAATCCTGAAATGGGCCGTCTGAATGGACTGTGCATGCTAATTCATTTAGCTACGCTTAATTAAAACAAGTTAAGGTGTTTGTGAGCATGGTTGTCTTCTTTTAACGTCTCTGTGCTGCTACTGGTGACGAGTCCACAGGTACCCTACTTCTTGTCCAGAGCTGAACATGGATGAGTTGATGGATCGATGGATAAATGTTTGGTTCAGTGTTTAAAAAAAGACAATGATTGACATCTGCAGCTGTGGTTTTTAGAGCTTAAAGGCATAAATGATTGAAGTCTCCAGGCTATGTAGCTTAGTGTTTTTTATGTGTCGTACCTGTTACAGACATAAAGAGACTCAATCTCTGCCTTTTTTCTGCAATTTTCTGTCCTAATGGTTAGTAACGGTCTTAATTATCCACTTCAAGAACAACAACTCCTGTAGAATAAACTCAAGAATCTTTGTAATTCATAACAATTCATTTGCCTTAAAACATAAACTAGATACCAGTCAGGTGTCACATCTTTATAGAAATAAATGGATTTTTACGCTTTGCCATGTGATCTACGGACGGCTCAAAACCACATCAGATCTGTTCTCTTAAACTCAGCTCCCACAAACTGAAGCTCCCTGTGAGTTATCCCTGTAGCTCTGCCTCACGGCCTGACTGACGCACAAAGTTTACCACTGCCTGCGTCTTTCCCTTTTAACGTTGACTCAGACTCTGTGAGAGCGCTGAGGCGTGGCCATGATCCTGCTGTTGCTGGATAAAACACTGAGAGATTCGTAAAAGTGACCCGAGAGCTGGAACGCATTAAACTGGCAGATCCAGAAGGAAAAGCCTCGACAGATTTTGCTTGCTTGCGGTGATTAGAGGTTTGAGTTGGTGTGTTTCAGTGCGTGTGTGTGATGACGGCACGAGAAGACGCAGAGGAAAAGAGAAAGATAGAAAAAGGATTTCAGATGTAGTCGTTGGAATATCAGGAGATGTTTCCCAGTTTTTCCTGCAATCTTCTCCGGTGAGTGAAAATGCTGGATAAAGAACATAAAGTAAAAAAAAGAAGAAAATGAAGCAGGAAAATTAAACCATTTGGCAAAACATGAGCTCTCATCATAGCAAAAAAGCTGTCTCAGGCAAAAAAAAATGAGCCTGAAGATGCTCAAAATAACCTGTGAAGGAAAAGCTGCACAAGGCAAGCTCTGGGTTTTATTTCCTTGGCTGAGGATGTTTAAATAAAAAGAGAAAGAAAATCTCCTTACTTTTTGTCCAAGATGAGGAACAAATGCTCCCAGGTTTGGTTAAACCTTTTAAATTTCTATGTCCCAGCAGGGGTTGTGTTGTAAAGCCATCAGTAGGCAGTATCCCACCTGCGGAGGAGAGATTCAAAGTAATTTTACGCTGGAGGATTCAAGGTAAACATGAAATATTTAGGACCTTTGCAAAAAATTGTTGCCATTTGAGCAATGTCCATGGAACGATGCGACCAGTGTGGACTGAAGTGTGAAATATCCGGACCTATTATAAACAGAATATGCATGGACCTGCTTATCCGCTTTAACTAGCTGGTCTTACTTTTCCCTGAAGAAGACATGCTGACCCTGAAGAAATACCCAGTCTAATTTACTGTGGTGGGACCGGACCAGGGGGACATATGTTACTGTCCACTGTTAGGCCAGTTGGTAGGAGAGGGCACCCACACACGTTCTGTCAACCCAAGTTGTGTTGAAGGAGCCACACAACCATCCAGACTACCATCCAGCTCCTGCAAACACAAAATGAGACCCGTCTAAAGCGTTTTTAAAGTTCTGGTAGATTTACATCAGGAGCGCCACAGTGTTGAGACAGAACAGATCACTGGACATGGACAGCTTTAACAGAAGTAATGCCACGTGTGTCGCGTATGTCACAGAGTGTGATGTGTGTGACGCTTTCATAAGGTATCCTCTGTGCCCAGTGAACGTCCCACACTGTTTTAACAGCGTAATCACTAACTAACAGTTTCGGTAACTGATTGTAGCTAGGCTTGGGTATCTAAATTAATTTACATTCATCCATCCAATATGAATTGCCGCTCATCCTTGCAGAAAGGCCGGTGCCTACCTCCAAAGGTCAATGGTTGATAGGAGGGGTACATCCTGGACAGGTCCATCACAGGGCAACGCAGAGACACACAGGGCAAACATTCATGCACACACACTCACACCTAAGGGTTATTTAGAGACCAATTAAGCTAAAAGTCATGTTTTTGGACTGTGGGAAGAAGCTGGAGTACCCAGAGAGAACCCACGCATGCACAGGGAGAACATGCTAACTCCATGCAGACCCCAGGTCGAACTCGGGGTTTGAACCCAGGATCATCTTCTTTAATACTGTCTCCACGTGCTTGCAAAGACAACTTTATAAACCAAAGAAAAAAATACTTTACTAAATAAAATTATCATGTTGCAAGAGCAACAAAATTTTCATCTCAGACCTCGTGAAGATGTTCACTAAAGATTGTGAAAGTGTCTTTATCCAGAGTGAAAATGTCTCCCAACACGGGCTGAAAGGCCACTAAGAGAAGAAGAAGCAGCTACTCTAACAGCAACGTGAAAAGCCAGAATAATGTTTTCAGACAAAGACCATAGCTTTTCATGACTTGTGGTCGGATGAATTTATTGTTCTCATTATGGAATTTATTTGTCCATAATGAGAACACAAGCCCAACCGTGAAGTACGATGGTGGCAGCATCATGCTGTGGGGATGTTTCACTGCAGGGTGTAGGTCTAAAAATCAATTCTACTGAATTCTAACATATTTTATGTCAACGTCTACATTTGAAGAAAGCTGGCATTTGGCGAATAGAAATAATTTCGGTTGGCCTAAGTGACCTAAAACAGGAAACAGTTAGTCGGATTTCACTTCAGGCAGTGAGAAAAAGAACGGGCACATTTCTTTTTATACACTGTATGCATCTCCTTTCAACTGCAAATAACAATATACTGTATTGTTTAAAAATTGTTGTGTCACAGATACTACTTATAACTCATAATTACTCTGCACAACCCCATAAAAATACTCCTTATATTTTCCCCCTCAGATAAACAACACTTTTTAAAGTTTGTATTGTACCAAACGTAAAAAAACAATAACCTCAAACGACAACTGAAAACTTTAAACCCATGGAAATAAAAGTAATCTTTCCTCATAGTGCACAAACGTCTTTTAAAATATCTGTAACAGAGATATTCTCATGAAACTGATCCCACATACGTGTGACATCGATGACTGTGGTTGGCCAGTGGCTCACTGCAGAAAACCAGCCGTGCTGCTATGAACCGACACCAACAGGGAGGAAAGAAAACAATCCACACCACGTCTGACGAAACTACAGAAAAGAGCTTCAGGGGAGGAAAGTTGCGACATCAGAGATTAGTGGTAAAGCCATCGGGGCCCCGGGCCCCGGTCCCTCGGTGGGATCCAGAGGGGACAGTCGTGATGGACACCTGTCACAGCTCATCGCTGTCCGTCGAGTCACTCTACTGCTATGTTTAAGATGGACGCCAGCAGGAAAATGAGTGCTATACATGAAGCAGCTGCTAAACAGGCGAGGGGGAGCGTCTGCTGAGGATCAAGAGTCACAACAGAGCGACAGACTCTGCGCTGATACTATCCGTGAAAACTTTCATCATTTTTCTCTCTAATTGCGCGCACACATTAGTCACTCGTTTTTTCGCAAAAAAACTGGCAGGATGAGTAGAGTAACAACATCTCCAAAATCACACGGTGACGTCCTCTGCAGTCTTAGTCAGATTTGCACACAGCGGCCAGCTGGTGTTGGATTCACTACAGGATGTACCCTGGTCCCACATTCAGCTTCTAACAAATCATTGTCATTGGCAGGTTTAGTCATCCTACATCAGATTGAGGAGATTAAGTCCATCCATACATCTATCCACCGTCTTCCGCTTCTCTGAGGTCGGGTCACAAAGCAACAGGTCCAGGAGAGGAACCCAGACATCCCTCTCCCCCTGGGGTCTCCTCCCAGTGGAGGCGCCCAGGGAGCATCCTGTTCAGATGCCCAAACCGCCTCAGCAGACTCCTTTTCAATTCAATTTTATTTTATTTATAACATAAGATAAGATAAGATAGGCTTTATTGATCTCACATTGGAGAAATTCACTTGACACATCGGCTCAGTAATCAATAATCAGATGAAGGTGCTAAAAGTAGGAAAAGGTGCATCAGTTATATACAGTGTGTCCTCATATATACAGTGGATAAAAAAAAAAAATAGAAATAAGGCAGAGAATGTCTTATGTACATTCACGGTGACTTTTATACGTTTGTATTGACATATATTCAGGTGGTAATAGCAGCACAAGTCACTTCTTTCAGGATTATTGCACATTATTATATAGCGGCAATTCACGATACATGTCATCTCAAGGCACTTTCCAAAGTCAAATTCAATCAGATTATACAGTTTGTTCAAAAAAAAGTTTCCTATCTAAGGAAACCCAGTAGATTACATCAAAGTCCCGACAAGCAGCATTCACTCCTGGAGGAGCGTAGAGCCACAGGGAGAGTCGTCTGCATTGTCCATGGCTTTGCAGCAATCCCTCATACTGAGCAAGCATGAAGTGACAGTGGAAAGAAAAACCACCCATTAACGGGAAGGAAAAACCTCCGGCAGAACCGGGCTCAGTATGAACGGTCATCTGCCTCGACCGACTGGGGGTTACAGAAGACAGAACAGAGACACAACATAAGAGACAAAAAAGCACAGAAGCACACATTGATCCAGGAATACTTTCTATGTTAGATGATAATAGCGGGTGATCTGTCTTCCCTGAATGATGTCACAGTTAACAGAACGTCAGACCAGGTGTACCTACTATGAAGAAAAAAAGAGAGAGAACAGAAAGTTAAAGGCTGAAATTACAACAAGCAATGCAATTTGGAGAATAATTTGATGTGGAGAAGCAGCGGCTGTATTTGGGCTCCTCCTGGATGACAGAGCTCCTCGCCCTATATCTAAGACCGAGCATGGCCAGCCTCCTGAGGAAGTTCATTTTGGTCGCTTTTCGTTCTTTCAGCCAAGATCCATACCTCATGACCAAAGGTGAGGGTTGGAACGTAGGCGGGCCAGTAAATTAAGGGGCTTTGCTTTTTTGCATTGTCATTTTTTTGGCTACTTTGTACTTTTTAAAGAAGCTTCAGTTCAGCTTCAGTTCAGCTTCATCAGCAAATCAGCTTACCACTGTGCATTTTCCCCCATAAACGCATTTTTTTTTCTCATTTAACCTCAGAGATAATTTGAACAGGCAAAGTAAATGTGAGATTTGACCTGTTGGGGGGGCCATGTGGTAGACAAACATTACTCAGTCACACTGACCTTGTTCTCAGTGTGATGACTGCCGTGTTTTCAAACGTGGTTCGTCTGGAGAAGATGACACCTGCTTTTTTTCTCTTCTAAAAATCGTTTTTTATAAAAAAGTTCCCATAGAAGCTTTTAACATCTGCAGCTTGTTGCTGTGTCACTGCTGCAGAACGAGTGCAGACGGGTCGTGTTTATTTTTGGCAGCGTTGGCGAAGTCTTTGAATTGCTGGGTGCGGGGTTTGCAGATGGCACGGATAGCACAGATGCCCTGACCAGATGTACAATTTATGTTACACATTTCTAACGCATTATTGTCGCTGACATTCAGATAGCAAGTGAGTGTGCGTGCTACTCCACGCATACAGACTGCAGTACTTTGAATATTCAGCATTATGTAGCTGTGGGTCTGAGAAAGCATGGGTCAGGAACGGGTCAGGGGATTATTTAAAGAGATGGGATGTCACTTATGTGGGGTGTGTCAGAGAGAGAGAGGGGGGGGGGATTCCTCTGCAGTTCTATGAATTTGAGTTTGTATAGTTTCTTCGGTGCAGTGGTCGCCATGCATGATTTGTGATATAATTTTAAATATCTGGGATGATTGTAATCATATTTGAATTGCTGTTTGTCTTACTATCTGTAAAATCTGGTGAAACTGGTAGATATGTCATAATTCCTTTATTTATTTAAAAAAAAAAACAGGAACCTTTTTTGTCTCGTTTTCATTCATTTTAGTCCAGCACTTGACAACATGTTGCCATTTAGTTCCTTTCTACATATATTTATACTTTATTTGACTCATAGACAAAGCCTTTCATACCCCGGCGCCTAACCATTGTGTTTCAGTTTATTTGTCTTGGTTTTTAGGTATTTGGTGTCGTACTAGAGACACAGTGTCTCCAAGAACTTTATTCTCAGAGCTTTTTCTATATTTTGTCATGTTACAGCTTTATTCCCAAATTGATTCAGTTCATATTTCCCCCTCAAACTTCTGCTGACAATATCAAACAATGACAAAGTGAAAAAGGTTTTATTTTTTCCAATTAAAACCATTTTCAAAACAAAATCACATTATTCAGCAGGTTGTAGAAGCTTTGGGATCAAGAAGAATCTCAGATCTTCTCAGATGTTTCTCTGTATGCTTGGCAAACCTGTTTTGAGGTATATTCTCATATATTCTTATCTGCAGATGTTCTCAAGCCCAGTCAGGTGTGAAGGACAGCGTCAGTGAGCAGCCATTTTTTATGTCTTTGCTGGACCTTTTCAATCGGATTTAAGTCCAGACTCCAGGCTAGGTTTTCCTGAGGAAACTTTCTGCATTTGACTGCTTCCATCTCTATGCAGACAATCATTGCTTAGCGTTTGGCAAAATTCTAGCCAGCTGTAATGTCCTTCTGGGCAGTCTACCATATAGGGCTAATTGAATGCTGTGGATACTTGGTCTCCTCTCTGACCAAGGCTCTTCTTTTCTGATTACTCTGTTTGGTTTGGTGGTCAGATCTAGAGAAGGCGCTTGTTGTTCCAAACGTCTTTTATTTCCAAATTGATGGAGATCACATTGCTTTTCAAAGCATTCATTGCCGCCAAAGCTTTTTGTGTCTTTCCCCAGATATTCTCCCAGACACAATTCAGTTTCAACCAGTCCAGAGACGGTTCATTGCCCTTCATCATTTGGCTTCTACCTGATTTGCACCATCCAAAGTGAGACCTTATCTAAACAGGTGAGATTATAGCCAAACCATGTTCAATCTGCTGATTTTATTACCGGCAAACTCCCATCAAGTTGTAGAAAGATCTGAAGGATGATCAGTGGAAGACAGGATGCAAATAAGATCAATTATGTGTGGAACGGCAAAGGGTGTGAATAGTTATGTGATTTATTGTCTTTTTTTATTTTCTTAGAATTTGCAAATGTTCCCAAACAAAACTTTTTCACTTATAAAATAAAATACATTGTAAAGCATAACAAAACATGGAAAAAGTGAAGAGCTGTTAATACTTTCCAGGTGTGCTGTAAATAATGAAAAAGGTTTTCACCATAAACACAAAATCAGATATAAAAACCATTAACCTACACGACATCCTGAAGGGGTGAAATGACCAACAACCCTCCTAAACCCAAAATTAACAAGTTTTGTCTTTAGAAATCACAGCTCAGCAAAAATTTTTTTACTTTGAATGGGATCTTTAGGTTCTTTTTTTTTAGCACAGATTCACAAAGAACAACGTGCAGATAATTCATTTCATAAATCAACAAAGGGAAACAAAAAATTTCAAAGTTTGACATAAAGTTGTATTATATCATCAAAACGTGATGATCAGCTATACATCTCTCAAGTAACTCATTCAGTATTTGCTGGATTCCTTTGAATATGTCTCTTAATAGACATGACTTTCAGGGTTTTTTTTTATTTTATCCCTTATAATTGTACACTTTCCTACTTCTAAAAGCACACACCACACAACATGTTGCTTTTGTCAGGTACAACCAACCAGAACATGCCAAAGCATAAATATGAAGACAATCACAAACCCTGAAGAAATATTGATTAAAAACATTTTAAAACATGAGAAGAAAGTCTGGCTGTTCGCAAGCAAAATGTAAAGAAATTAAGAATGGCAGCAAAAAAAAAAGATATTTTTATGGATCTTTAACTTATTCTTTTTCCTTATATTTCAAATACATTAATAAAGAAAAGACTAAAATTGTGAATTCATTTAGTAGCTTGAACACGTTAAAGCTTTATTGATGCAGCTCTGAATCACGGCGACACGTCCAGCTCAGCATCAAATGGCACTAAAATAAATCTTAACTTTCTAAATTGTTTGCGTTAAAACAGCGTTTCAAAGTTCTAATTTGGTTATTTCTGGGTATCTCCTCTTGGCGGGTTGGAGGATTTTCTTCTTGAGCAGAAGGTGGAGTTAAACACTGTCCAGCGGGTCCTGACTGAGTGGTTCTACACCCGCGAGTTAGCGGGAAGACGCGTTGAGCCGAATCGGACCCTTTGTGAGTAAAGCAGGTCTGTCAGATACAGCCCAAAGTTCACGCAGGAGAAAACGGCCACCACCACTTGGCTGTCCCAGGGACACTTCCCCTGTGGACACCACGACGGCCTCCACGGCGTGCCGTATTTTGTGTCAAAGCAGAAAACAGGCCACACGACTGAAGCGCTCAGGTAGAGCAGGACCTCCAGGAAGGTGCAGACCACCACTAAGCGATCAAAGGGCATGCACCTCACCGTCTTGGTGCGTTTACACACCGTCATTATGACCACCAGGGCGGTGAGGGCAAAGCAGGAGGCGTAGACGACCACGCAGTAAACGGTGGCGGCGTAGCGCGAGAACTGGCTCCCGTTGGCCAGAGCTCCGAAGATGACGCAGGCGACGAAGGCCTGGACGACTTTCAGGAGGCCGGGGACGGTGGCCATGTAGCCCACCACTATCTGGCCCGGTCTGGCCCGGCACAGGGCCACTTCGGCCCCGTAGGCCAGAGTTCCCAGGATGGAGCAGACCGTGACGGCGATGCGGAAATCTCGGACCTGGCAGCCTTCATATGGGCACTCGGACCGGACGAAGAAGAGCGGGTAAACCACAGAGGCGGTCACGTACCTGCAGAAAGACAAAAAAACGGATTTACCCTTATAGGAGGTCCACTGTTTCACCTCAATGCAACAAAATGTGGCATTCACACAGACTATAAAACAATGGAGACACAGGCATCGTGTTATGAATAACCTTCTGAAAAAATTATTATCGCCTCTATTGATTATTTAAAGAAATTAAAAAAGTCCAAAAAAGCTTCTTTTATTGATTGATTTACAAAAAATGGTTGACTTTCTGACAGATTCATATCTGTTCTGTCTTGCCAGATTTTTCCTTCTCCACACTGACATATTTGATTCATGAAGTTTTCTAAACACCCGACAAAAACGTGTTTTATTTCTAATTTTAAAGTTTAATAATACAGAAAAAAAAATTTATGACACAAAAGTGAATATATTTTCTTAAATATACAAGTGAATGTTCCATATTTCCAGAAAACAAAGTAGAAAACAATGTATGTAATGGAAGGGAAAAAAAGGAAGAAATTCCTGGTAACATTTGCTAAGTTTTTGTTGAAATTATATTAGTTTTGCACAAAGTAACATAAAACAGCTGCTCTCCTTTTCTCCCCAACCTTTGTATCTAACAGCACTGTTCAGTTCTATATTATCTAGGATATAAGAACCAGTATGATGGACCTGAAGAGCTACAGACCGATGCTCTATAGTTGGTACCGTTGACGAAGTCATAAAACCCTGAGTTACATAACTCACTCTTCAGCTACTCATGTCTAATAATGAGTTTTCTTATTTTTGTGAGTGACATTCGTCTGGAGATCACTGACCCTTTTACATAACACTTATATATTCTAGCTTTTGCTCAATATTTATAATTTAACAGATTTATTGTCTTGGAGCTGAGATTATTTACTGTGGGCATTGTTGTGATATCTGGATCACAGTGATCTGGTCCTTTGCTTCAGTTTTTAATAAGAAATCCTCAAAGAGGTGTAATGTAAGAGACTATATCTGTTACTGACCTCTTGTGTTAAGTGTGAGATTCATAGTGGATAACCGTTCTGATTTGCTCCTGACTTTTTTCCCACAAGATCTTAACACAGTTTGGCTGATGGTGACGATTTTCTACTTTCACAGGGCCCTAGGTGCTAGGTGGCCAGCGGGAGAGGTTGCTAATTCATCCCAGCACAACATAGGGCTATACAAAACATTACATAAACACTCATTTTTGGGTGAATTAATATCAAACTAAGATGTGTGTTTCACAGAAAGGAGAATCCAGGGAAAAGCCACTAAAGCTCCAGGAAGAAGGGCCATGTTGCAAACCCTAACCCTACATCTGGCTTGCCACTTTTGCAAAATTGCAAAACTGCGGTTGACGACGGTAAAAGACGAAAACCCAGACATCCATCTCCTTACCAAAACTCTCCAGCTCACACTGGGGGCCACCGATGTGTTCCCACTCCAGTGGGGATCTAAAGTCTCTCCAGGGTACCTCTTCCACCGGACCGTGCAGGGAGCAGCCTGATTAGACGCCAGGTCTGTCTTAACTACAACATCTTCTGATTTGGAGGAGCGGTGTCTCCACTTGAAGTTCCTCATCTTGTTCTTTTGGCCATGATCCATTTCTCCTGAGGCTCAGATTATTGACAGACCAGAAAATCAAGAGTTTCGCATCTCTCCTCAGCCCATTTCTTGCCACAACAGGCCTGCATTTCTGAGGATGAAGCTCCAGTCCTCCTACTCATCTCCAGCTCCAGCCTACCGTCACTTCTTAGCAAGACCTCATTGTCCTAATCGTTCTCTAGTTTTTAGCCATATACCTCAAACAAAGATTCTCACTTGCAAGATTTAGTATTTTAGGAAAGCCTAAAAAGAGAACTATGCTATACATCGGTTCTGAGTTTGAGTTTCCCATTATGAGTACAAAAGCATATGCTTTGTTGGTTCTTATCTACTTTTTTAAATTATGACTAGAAACTGTGATTTTATACTTTATGTGTATTATTAATGTATGAATAGAAACAATTAAGCTTTGAATTTTAGTCATTAATTGTGTTCTAGTGAAACTAAAGATGTCTGGTCAAGGATTTACTTAACTTATTCTTATTCTTTACAATGAAACAAAATAAGTTATTTTAGTTGTAGCTCCAAGAATAGACAAAACTACTTTAAATCAGAAACCCTCCATGATTTACTTAGTGATGATTTTATTTCTTATTATAAAGAGAAAGAATTAAGCTTTGACTGCTTGTGATGAAGCTTGTCCCAAAGTCTAGTAAATGATTTACAAAGCTTATTCCTTTGTTAATGTAATGTTTTCTTTTCCTATGTAGTATTTTCCTCTGTAATGCTTTTCTGTTCATGCACAGCACTTTGAATCGTCTTGTTACTGAAAAAGTGCTTTATAAATAGACTTGCCTTATCTATTCTCCCCTTGCATTGCTCCTGACTTCCTATTCAGCAGTGAGGGGAAAAAAACAACATTTCACCATTTTCTTAATACCCGAGCAAATTTAGATCAATGGAAATTTATCACACTTTGAAAAAAAAATACTTTGTTTGCCACTGAACCCAATTATAGAATATTGGTTTCTGTTTTAAAACCAAAAGGATCTAGAGGCCAAAATAAAGGTTTACGATTTTATATTGAGTTGCTGTTTGTCACGGCCCTCAGGTCTTTGTTTGTGGACACGTTTTTTTAAAGTTCCTGAGTTGTGATTTAATTAGTAGATTCTGAGTTCATTCTTTATCATGTTTGTATCTTGTTTCTGTCAGATTTTTGTTTCCTCCCTGTTATCATTCTCCCTCATCGTTACGCCTTCATTGCTTTCATCCGTCACCAACAAACTGCTTGATTTCCTTCACCTGCCCTCCTGGCTTCCTCCCTGCTCTTCACCTCTACATCTACTACCTCTTTATAAAATTTGAGTTTAATTATGACAACTCCCGGCTCCTGTTCACCTGACGGTGCAGCTGACGCAGCTCAAACACGACGCCGTCAGTGAGTCAGAAACTAAAACGGTCAATGAATTGGAGGAAAACCAGACTTGCCGTGTGGCAAACCAAAACTAAAAACCGTAATTTAAATATGAGTTGGTTTAAAACAGGGGTGTCAAACATACGGCCCGCGGGAGATAAAAGGAAGAGAATGATAAAAATTGAAAAACATGTACTTCGTTTAATTGAAAATCTGCAGTTCCTATATTGTCCACGAGGGGCGCTGTGTTTTAATCAGCAGATGGTAGCGCTGAGCTTCAGATGTGGAATATTGATTTTAATTCATTTCTTAATTTTTATCTGATGTATTTTGTCATGCAGGACAGTGTTTTTAAGTTCCATAAAATGTGAATAAATGTTTTTCAACATTGTATAATCACTGTGATCAGTTCTTATGCATAATGCACAAGTAAATGTTTAATTGAGTAAAAGTATTGTTGAAATTGCACATACTTTTCTTAAAAACGCTGAGGTTATTCATGATATATTGTGTAAAAGTGAAATTCATTAAATATAAAAATCAACAACAAGTCCACATTTATTAGTTCTATTTAATCTTGCAATGAGTTCACTCGTGTGGCCCTCTTGAGATCAGATTAAGCTGTATGCGGCCCCTAAACCAAAATTACCTCGACACCCCTGGTTTAAAAAGCCCTTTAGTTTTAGAGAAATTAATATTATTATCTTTTAGAAGCTGGAATGAGACATAAAACTAAGTGTTTAAGATCTTCAACTTTCTTTTTTCCATACTTATAAAATCTAATTACATCTAGGTTCCTTTTTGCAGTGCATTTTTAGGGCACCAGTTGATGTAAATCACAAATCCTGACTGTGGATAACTATGACAACCTTTATACAGGTGTTGCTCAACTTTTTTTTGTGCAACAACAATTAATACCAAAGTTGAATCAACATGGTGGGGCTAAAATCCCAGAGATATTTTGGTGTCGAGCGGCTCTCTGTGACCTACATGAGCGTGGCGCAGGCGGCCCAGGTCACCGTCAGGTTGTCCCAGGACACCCGCAGGTAGCTGTGGAGGCGGGTGGCGTCCAGGAAGAACACCGCCACCGACACGGCGAAGCAGCAGCACCAGGCCGCCATGCAGAAGACGCCGTGTGAGCCGCTGTAGCCGGCGCTGTGGGTCACCATGGCCATCACAGCACAGCCCATGGCCAGCTGACAGAGGCGGGCGCCGCCCAGCGGGGAGCAGAGAGCCCCCTTGTTGAGGTACGGGCCCCCCTGGGAGTCCATGGCTGGAATGAAGTGAGGAGATGCTGGACGTCCAGAACCAGCGTGAAAAGCTTCAGGTTCAGCTCGAGTTCTGGGAGGGTTTATCCTCCTGAGGACATCTGTGGAGCAGAGAAACAGAGCGAGGGGGTTAAAGCCGGGACGGGCTGCAGCGTTTCCTCCACTTGTTGGTGCCAAATGTTCTCGTAATCTCTCAAAAAGCTGTAGATAACTTTTCTTTTTCTTTCTTCCCTCACTTTATACCAAGTGCTTGAAATGTTTCCGTTTAAAAAAAAAAAGAAGCTTTTTTTTGTCTTTAAAAAGGTAATTTAGATTTTGCAATGAAGAAGCCTGCTCAGTTTTACTGGAGTGCTTCGGACACACAGCCTGGGGGGTGTTTTAAAGATGGCCGCTGATCTGGAGGAATACACATCATCTGTGCACTGATGCTGTCCTACCAACAGAGACAACCAGAGCGTTTCCTAGCCAGAAAACATGGGTGGACGGCACAGTGCGGTCCCTGCTGAAGGCCCGGGACGCAGCATTAGAATGACAATAAAGACCCGTGATGCTAGAAATAATTTGGATTTAAACACAAAGGCCTATGCTTTTTAGATGTACACCCTGTTAATTATTTTTCTTTTCACTGTACCAGATATTAAAACTGTGTTATTAGCTGAAATCCTGGCATGCAGAGGCAACCAGCTGAGGGATGATGCACATCTCCGCTCTCTGCTGGTTTCTCTCCCGTTTCTGAAGGACTTTCAGGGACATCTGATGCACAGATACTGTCGTTTCTTAGGCCTGTATCCTTTCTCACTTTATTAAAGCAAACGCTGCACACAAAGAATGAAACACTAGGCCAGGTTTGTGGTTGTATTTTCTGTTATCTTTGATATTTTCTCTAGGTCCACTGAAAGAAAATTAGGTTATTTGCGTCAGGCTGCTAGCGACAACGTCCCCAAAGAGCACATTTAAAATTAAGTTTCTTGCTGTTATGAGTTAACCCAACACTGGTTTGGCTCTTTTTGGGTCATTAACAGACAAGCAAACCTTCCTTCAAGTCTTTCAAGAAGTCTGAAAAGGACCGCATCTCAAATCTATTTCCACATTGATGCACAACAGTCTGACACACACTATGTTTATAGATCATGATAAAACTTTTGAACACCCATTTTAGCCATGCCTGGATGTTTAGTTGGGGAGAAAAATCTGGATTTTAATTTTCCTCATTTGTCCAGAACAATGAAGAATACAGAAAGGAGTCTGTTTGCTCATATAGAAAATAAAAAGCTTGGAAAGCTCCTCTGTTACATTTTGAAGAAATGTTTGATCTACTCCATGCTATATGTATATATGTATATAATATGCTGGGGATTTTTACGCATTCTTCTCCAGACAGATACCTTTGTACAATGGCATGCTTTCAATCCTTTGCACCTTCTCTTTTGGCTAAAAGAAAATGTGAGAAAACCCCTTCTTGAGAAGCTGACTGTAATCCCAGATTACTGAGACTGATCACCGTCGGTGGGAGTAATGCACCCTAGAAGGTCTGACTGCTGTAGCCGGACTAAACGGTATTCAGCAAAGTATTAGTTGAAGGGTTAAACAACCAGGTTATTGCACCTTCTTCTATTTTAGTAATTATTTTCAGTGGTACAAGATATATGTCACAATAAAAGGTGGAAAAGGTTTTGAAATAACGGATCTTGGTCTGTTTTTTTTTTTTTTTTTTACATCACAAAAACAATTTATTTTCATCAATGAGGACCGCTCTATAAAGAAATGAAGACTTTTCGGTTACACTTTATTTGAAGGGATGTACATAAGACTGACATTACACTGTCATAAACATGACATAACACCTGTTATGAACATAAATGACTCTTTATGAATGTTTAGGACTGTTGTCATTAATTGTCATTCGGTAAATTATGACACTAATAAAGCAAAGTTGACATTGTTTAAAATGTCTTTTTTATGACAACTTGACATTAACAGAGACAAGGTTAAGTTTAGGGCTTGATTTGGGATTAGGTTAAATTAAGTTTAGGGCTTAATTTGGGATTAGGTTAAATTAAGTTTAGGGCTTGATTTGGGATTAGGTTAAATTAAGTTTGGGGCTTGATTTGGGATTAGGTTAAATTAAATTTAGGGCTTGATTTGGGATTCGGTTAAATTAAGTTTAGGGCTTGATTTGGGATTAGGTTAAATTAAGTTTAGGGCTTGATTTGGGATTAGGTTAAATTAAGGGCTTGTCATAACAAAGACATTTTAAACAATGTCAACTTTGCTTTAATAGTGTCATAATTTACCGAATGACAATTAATGACAACAGTCCTAAACATTCATAAAGAGTCATTTATGTTCATAACAGGTGTTATGTCATGTTTATGACAGTGTAATGTCAGTCTTATGTACACCCCTTCAAATAAAGTGTTACTGACTTTTCTACACAGATTTCTTCTGCTTTTGTTTCTAAGAAGAACGTTCTCGGGTTTCTCTGCATCCCTTCACATCGCAGCTTGTTGGTTCTGCTCGGACGATCTCAGGACGCCGACACGTGTCAGGACATCTACAACGGCAGCTACTTCGGCTGGGTTGGGTTTTATTTCTGTGCTGATGAATCACAGGACGTCACTGAGTAGCGACGCCAAACACAAAGGGAACACACATTTCTCAGATGTTCTGTCAGAACCTAAACTGGAACTGGCAGTGGGACACTCACCTCTCAGCTGACAGACCCCCCCACAACCCAAGTCACAGGAGGCGAGACGCTCACGATTCGTCCACAAGATCACTTCCACAGGTCCAAATCACCGCCGGGTCCAGACCCAACACTCAGCTTAAAAGAAACCTCCACAGTCCCTTCCAGGGGAATCCTCTCGGACCGAAATCCGCCCCGTCATCTTCCCTCTTTCCCTAAATCCCTCTCCTCCTCACACGCTTCCTCCTGCCGGTGCTGTGAGGACGGGGTGCTGCTGGTCGATCAGGACACAAGGAAAGTTATTTGGGGATGGGCTGTCACTGCGCGAAGAGGTGGAGGGTCCATGTGGCTGGGTGTGGAGCTGGGGAATGCAGACACATTGCAGACCCCCTGAATTATTGGCTCTCTGCATGAGGGGGTCACTGCCACTACGTATAACAAAGATCAGCATGAACAAGTCTGCAAGGTGGACAAACTGAAAACTCAGACTTCATTGTGTTATCACTGGATTCTGTGTCATCGACAGACACAAAGTAGAGAATAACTGTGACACGAAAGGACTTTGAACGCCTCGCAGAGCTCTGTTAGATTAGATTAGATTAGATTAGATTAGATTCAACTTTATTGTCATTACACAGGTACAAGGCAACAAAATACAGTTTAGGTCTAACCAGAAGTGCAATAGCAGCAACTGCAGGATAAACAATGGGTTCCAGAAGTACAGGACATGGATATGTACTGAATAAATATAGAGATGGATACTATTATAAACAGTATTCATCTCTATATTTATTCAGTTCAAGCCATCGTATGAGAACGACCGGCATGAAACGGCTACAAACCCACCGAGACATGCCGGTCCACTTCAGCAGGCCGGGCAAGGAGAGCTTTAATGGAAGCAGCAGCAAAGAGGCCCGTGGTGACTCTGGAGGAGCTGCAGAGAGCCACAGGGCAGCATCACGCTGTGGAGCTGCTGTTCTTCAGCGGGAAGCTAGTCACAGATGATGAAGGGAGGTAAATCCAGAGCAGCACTGGAAGGAAACCTGTTTGATGCTGTGAAAGACTTGACTAGATCAGAGGTCTACAGAAATCACATTTGTGTGTTAGAAACGGCCCAGTCAAAGTCCAGGAACAAACCCCACCTGAGATGTTCACAGACATGAGCTACTTAGCAAAGAATGAACTACATTTTCAGCCTCTGTATGTGCGCAGCTGGTACAATATTACACACTGAGTCGTCCAGGTTCTGGACTTCTTTCATGCCTGAATGTAAATATAACATTTACTCAATGAATGATTTTCCAGACAATTGAGCAGGTCTGTGATTTCAGCTGAGTGGTCAGGATCATCAGTTTCTCACCAGCTTCTTCTCCAGTGTTGGCTCACAATTAAACCGAGAACTGAACAGATTTTAAATTACTACTTAAATAATCACATATTTTTTCCCAAGCTTCCATTAAATGCAGAGATACACCAGAGAGTCTGATGGCGATTGAAATCCTCCAGTTTTCCTCTTACCGGCTCTGCCAACTGAAATGAGTGAGGACAGCACAGGGGATTGTGGGATGCCGTCTACAGGATCTAGACGTGGTCTACGTAGCACGAGTCCAAAAAGAGCCAGACGCATTTCCACAGCACCCACCCACCCGTTTGTCCCACTGCCTTCAGGGAAACGATTTAGGAACATTAAATCAAAAACTAACAGACTTAAAAACAGCTTCTTTCCCAAAGCAGTCGGGGCTCTGGCCCCCTGATGAGAATCAGCCATGATTCATGATCCGTTATGTTACAAACTCCCTACTGGTTCCACAGGTTCTTGATCTGATGAGAATTATTTACACTGTCTCTCCCTATCACACGTGTATTCACACATTTCAATTTCACAGGTACCGCCTGCTTAGACATCCATGCATCCAGTTACAGTACAGAAGCTAAATTTAATGCACGGTATTGTAGACTGCTGTCTGACTTTTCATTCAAAAATTAGTCCATTCACTGCTTATGACTATTTGCAGGCTTAAGCCCTTCATGGAGGGTTGTTAGCCAGTGCAGCAACTCTGGCCGACTGATGAGCCAGAGTTAAATCAGCAGAATGATTTAAAAAAAAATAATAAAAAAAATAGCCTGGAGAGATGATGCCTTGTCAAAATTACATGACAAGATTCTTGAAGTGCTGAAAACATTTTAAATCTGTCAAAACATAAAACCTTTAAATGTTTTTTTTTAACTAAAACACAGATGAACTTTGGGGACATGCCTTAATGCATAAACCTGCAACTGCTTAATTTTCCTTTGGATTTTAAAGTCCTCTCTACAAAGACACTGGCAGCACATTTTTCTCCACTTACAGTTGCTATAATGTTTTCTAAATTTAACTTTTGAATCAAAACAAGGTTTATATAAACGGCTACATGCACTATAGTCCTTGGAAAGGTAATTTAAATTAGCCAAAGTCAGAATCCAGAATCCAGACAAACAGAAATCGGTACCGGTTGGTTAAAGCCTGATCGGTGCATTTCTGTCAGGGCTGTAATGTTTCGCTTTGGATCCGTTTTCAGTCATTCAAAAACACCGACATGAACCACGCACAGAGTACTGCTTTACACAACAATTTTCCCTGTATATACATTTATTGTGCAGTTACAAAAAAAGTATCATGTTCAAAGCCTCCAGATTTATCTCAGGCTCTTAGTACCTGGACATTATATGAAGTTAATCAAACAAATGTCTCTCCATAAATGGGAGGGATGGAAATAAAGCTCTAACACGTAGTTCCATTTGCACCCTGCTTATGATTTAAAGCTGGAGATTCTGTGTTTTACTTTCCTCGTCTCAAGAAATAAACTCACATTTATCAATCATATTAATCAACGATGACTCTGTAAAAGGTACACTGGACATGAGCAACTTGAGATTGGGTTCATACGTTGCATTTGAATCAAAGTTCAAAAGATTAAACGAAAACAGTTTTAACCGACTTGGTTAAAAACAGGCCAGAGACAGGGGTCAGCCTCAGGGCCGGATTATCCATAAAGGCCAGTGGGCCAGTGCCACCACATGACACATGCTTTAAAAATATATTTTTCATAAATTGTTATATTATTTACTTGAAATTGTTGAAATACCATGCATTATTTGTGTTGTAAACACTGATGTCACAATAATAATAAATTATAAATAAATCAAGATTTTTTTGATTTCAACATTTTAAAATGAGATATTTAAATATTGCTCACTGCTCATATGCCCACATGTAGTTGTGTAAGTTAGTAAATAGTAAATTACATTACAGAAATCCCCTTGATTATGTCTGATGTTTTTGACCAGAGGACAGCACGGGTAAGGGGGGGGGGCTTTGAGGTATAGTGCCCAGGGGCACCACATTGTCTTAATACGGGCCTGGTCAGCCTCCCCCTCAGTAAACTTACTGCTGAAACTGACCCAATCGTTTTGGATCAGCTGCTGTAGCTTTGATTCAAAACTTGTTTTCTTTATATTTTCAGGTCTTTGTCTCCCCCTGCTGGTGACAGACGGCCTGTCAGCCTCAGTCTGCTCAAAAAGTCACATCTAAGGCACCATTTGGCCCAAATATTACAGAAGAGGATCAGGGCCATTCAAAAAAATAAAATCCAAGGGTGGACAACCATGTTCAGCACGTTAAAGTTCACGACCGTACTGCCCGAAAGAGGCTGAAAAATGGTGGCTTGTTTGACAGGGAGAGTCCTTTTCCCCCTAAAATAATAAAAAGAAGTCAACAGGACTTAAGTTTGAAAATTCTGATCAGAACTAACCTTGATTTTCTAAACAATTAATTTTGTATCGCCAACATCACCAAAGGGAGGATGTTTTTGACCCTTAAGGGCTTCCATCTGTAAAGCATGGAGGTGGAAGAGTGATGATTTGGGCTTCTTGTGCAGCCACAGAGTCTACAGCCCTTGTAGTCAGTCAATCATGAATTCCTAACAAATTAAAGAATTAGGGTTATATAGGAACTCAAAGTCCAGACATCAAGCTGATTTATTTTTTTAGCCTACCCGATTTAAATGCTGTGAGGAAACATTAAGAAGTGAATCCCCACAAAGTTCCCAGGAACTGAAGCTACGATACATCGACCTGTCAGAAACCACATGATCTCCGTCCCTCCCTGGAAAAACTTACATCAGAGGGCGTGATTACTTTTTCTGTGC
Organism: Fundulus heteroclitus; assembly: GCF_011125445.2. Taxonomy (NCBI): domain Eukaryota; kingdom Metazoa; phylum Chordata; class Actinopteri; order Cyprinodontiformes; family Fundulidae; genus Fundulus; species Fundulus heteroclitus. The sequence goes on along the minus strand of NC_046365.1, from coordinate 24,936,877 downwards.
CTCTGTTAAGATAAAAAGACACCCTTCATGAGACGTAGTGATTTCCTGCAGCTTAATCTGCTGAAGATCCTTCTCTCCACATTTCCAGATGCCCTTCATCTGATTTAACATCATCAGGGGAAATCCTGAGCAGCTGCTCAGCAAAACAAAGCTAACACTTAGCTTTGTTTTGGAAAACAGGAACCGCTTTTCATAATCTAAAAATATAGGCATATTTGGAATAAACTATCCTAGTTTCAGGAATCTTAAACAAGTACCTTTATTTTTTTATTTTTCTAAAACTGTCCATAATGTTTTTTCACTTAACTCACTTCTGACCCAACAAATTAAGATTTTTCTCTAAGTTCTTAAGTAAAATATATATATATTTTATATATATATATAAACACCAATTTACAACAGACATCTACTGTATGTCAAGATCGTTAAAAAAAAACCCCCCAGCAAAAACTGGATGGATGGATGAAAGCCTGGTGGAGGTCTGGAGGGAGGAAAAGGGCCGCCAACATCTCTGCAGACCCCACACATGCTGCACACTAACAGAGCTTTACCTTCAGGTCGGCGCTACAGAGACAGCTTCCTGTCCGTGGCCGTCACTGTGATGAGTTAAATTACACGATTGTGCACACAATCATGGCCACATAAATATGATTTTGATTCGGGGGAAAAAAAAAAAGAGGGTTGATTGAATAATTAGAGCAAACTTGAATGGATGGATAGTTGCAACACAAAGGGAAAGGGAATACAATCTGGAAACAATCCACTCAAAAAAAGAGAAGAGAACATTCAGTTAATGTAGAAATCAATGAACCTGTTGATGTGCCTCATTTTATCTAAAGCAAACTAAACAGCTGTTAAAATTGTTTCCTTTTAAACCTTTAGGATGAAGAGGACTGACAAACCATGCAGCTGTGTTACCCATACTGGCGCTTTATGAAAACAGGGGAATAAAAACAGCCCACAGCTAACCCTCTTAGCACAGCGATCTTTATTCAGTCATCTGCCCGTCCCCAGCACATCTTTCTGCGTATGCCAGGCACAGACTGGGATGAAACACAGCAATCCTCTTCAAACGCCTCAGTCCAGCCATTCATCTCTACTGTAAAAGCCAGCTGGGAGCAGACGGCTCTGGTGGGCCGAGCCCTCGGTGTTCACACGGTTCCACCTCAGCCAGCGGAGGCACAGCTCAGGTCCGGGTGCAGCTCCGATTCCTCCCTTCGACTTGCAGCAGACGTCCTATTTCTTTCCTGCGCAGCAAACAGGAAACAGTGAAACACTGGTTAACACGCAGGTTATAAATATTCAGCATTTAAACACTCTGTGGAGCCGTGCAAAAGTATTCACACCACTGGACGTTTTCCACATTCTGCCGTCATAAACTTCAACGCAAGCCTTTTTCTATTTTTTTTTTTTTCAACAAAAGCCTGAAAACACTGGAGCATATTTATATTTAATTTGAATTTAGGTGGACAACCGGTGTCTTGGTAGTTTAGCTTTTGAGCAACACTCGCTCCTTTTTTCTGATTCGAACACTGACGTCTCCGTGGGACGTTGTTTTATAAAATGGTCAAATTAATCTACAGGCTTTTGTTACAATTTAGATGAATCAGAACGTACTGCTTCTTTAAATCACACAAATCTCCACTCCAGTAAATAAATGTTTTGTTTTAAAATTAAATGCTGGGATGGAAAAAAAATGTACAATGATGATCGTCGTAAATATAGATTGTTAATTATCTAGTGGCAATAAAAGCTGATAAAAAAAGACACTGCTATTGAAAATGAACAGATCCCTTTTTATGTAACAATTCTAAAGGTTTTTTTTTCAAGAGTTTCAGCCTTTGGACCTCATTTATGAAACTCTTAGAAGATGCTTATAGTGTGGTCAGGGCTGCAAACACTAGGAAGGAAGGATGGATGGATGGCAGGAAGGAAGGAATGGTGGAGAGAAGAATAGCTGGAAGGAGAGATGTATGGATGGAAGGAAAGAAGAATGGCTGGATGGAAAGAGAGAAGGATGGAAGGAAAGAAGGAAGGAAGGGTGGAGACAAGAATAGGTGGAAGGAGAGAAGGATGGATGGATGGAGAGAAGGAAGGGTGGAGAGAAGAATAGCTGTAAGGAGAGAAGGATGGATGGAAGGAGAGAAGGAAGGATGGTTGTATGGCAGGAAGGAAGGAAGGATGGATAGACGGAAGGGAGGATGGCTAGCACGTCCGGAAGTAAGGAAAGAACGCCCGAATAAGAAAGAAGAAAGAAGCCCTCCCTACTCCCTCCCTCCCTCCCTCCCTCCCGAACCTCCCTCCCGAAATAAAGAAATCCCTCCCTCCCGCCCTCCCTCCCTAAAGAAAGCGCCTCCTCCACTCCCTCCCATAAAGACCTCCCTCCCTTCTCTCACTCCTCGCTGGCCTCTGAGACCGGCTGGCTGAATGGATAGGCTCGCCGGCCGCCTGAGCGACGGCCGGATGGTGGGTAGCGCCGGCCGGAAGGCCGCTCGCCGGCCGGCGAGAAGCCTAGCTGCCGGAGAGAAGGCTGGCTGCCTGGCTGGCGCGCCGCCCCGGCTGCGCGCCGTCCGGCTGGCTGGCCGGCGCCCCGGCCTGCCGGCTGCGCGCCGCCTCGCTGGCCGGGCGCGCCGGATGGCTGCCTGGCTGGCGCGCCGCCCGGCTGCGCGCCGGCCGGCTGGCTGGCCGGCTCGCCCGCCGGCCTGGCCGGCTTGCTGTCCCTGGCTCCCGGCCGGCCGGTCTTGCCTTCGCTCCGCCTGTCTCCTGGCTGGCTTGGCGGGCCGGCTGGTTGGTCGCTCCGTCCGGCCTGGTAGAAGGACCGGAGTCTGCGGCCGGCTTCCTGGATGGAGAGAAGGAAGGAAGGATGTCTGATTAAGAGCAGTGAACTGTTGAAAGTGTCTGAGCCACAGATTAGTCCAAAGTGCCTCAGAGCAGGAAAACGCTTCAGCTCCAGCCTCCTGTGGCCGTGAAGCAGCTCCTCATGGAGATGAAGACAGAAAGAATCGGGGCGGGGCCTCCATGTTTCAGCAGGTCCTCCTGGAAGCATGGCTACAGCCCCGACACATCGCTGCCGATGTCCCCCCCCACTGTGACAACCAGCAGCAGCCCCTCAGTGAGGGGAGTCCTGCTCTGACAGCGTCTCTGTGCACCGGCCCACACATGGAACCTATAATCCCCACGCAGCGCCCTCCCATCTGTCTTTTTAGTTCAACTTTCTTCATGAGAGAGAAAACAGCCACAGCTCTCTTCAGAGAGGAGACACACGCACAGATCAGACACAAACTAAACACACAAACAACACAGAGGCTGAGAGCAAACGCAGCGCATACGCTGAAAGAAAACACCAACATGGTGAGCAGCACAAACACCACAACAACTCAGGAGGAGGAGGAGGGGTCGCACCCCAGCGCCCCGAGGCTGTGATGTGGGCCCTGGGGCGGCTCTCTGCCTGGGTGTGTGTGTGTGGTGGTATGAAGACCGGGGGGGGGGGGACTCTGAACTACCTGGTTGGTCCCAACATCCCCCCTGATCTCAGTCATCAGGAAGCTTGGTCTGCACAAGCAGCGATCTGCTAAATGTGGTCCGGTGGTTACGACCCTCGTGGCTCCGTGTCATCTCAAGGCACTTTTCAAAATCAAATTTAATCAAATTAAACGGATTGGTCAAAAAGTTTCCTATCTATGGAAACCCAGCAGGTTGCATCAAGTCTTGACAAGCAGCATTCACTCCTGGAGAAGCGTAGAGCTACAGGGAGAGTCATCTGCATTGTCCATGGCTTTGCAGCAATCCCTCATACTGAGCAAGCATGAAGCGACAGTGGAGAGGAAAACTCCCCTTTAACAGGAAAAACCTCCAGCAGAACCAGGCTCAGTATGAATGGTCATCTGCCTCGACCCACTGGGGGTTACAGAAGACAGAGCAGAGACACAACAAGAGAGACAAAAAGCACAGAAGCACACATTGATCCAGTAATCTGTTTTACATTATATTACTTTATATCCGTCTCGCCCATCTGTCGTCTGGTCTATTTATTCATTAAATCCTCTTTTCTCTCTTTTCATCTATTCATTAGTCAATTAATCCATTCTTCATCCGTCCAGCCACTCCTCAGTCGGCCCATTTTCCTTCCCATTGGTCATTTATCAGCGATCGCTCCTTGTGGACCAGAGGTCATTTAAAATGGCAGCTTTTGGTTGGATCCACCTAAATGGCCTTTTCCTCTCATTAGCCTGTAATCATAAACCTTCAAATGAAGGTGAGCAGGAGGCTTCTTCACCAGAGGGCCAAACTGTGCAGCTCTACTCCCAAATGTCAGAGCTCTTCTTCTTGTTTCTAAGGCTGAAATTTTTTTATTTTACCCCACCGGTATCTGGGTAAATAAGGACCATGAAAAACAGAAATACAAAAACCCTAATTACAAAATGATTCTGTTTTTTTGTCATCATCTGTGCATTCTGTTGCTGCCAGCCCATTACTGTTGAAATATACACAATAACAGCTAAGCGTATTCACTCACCTGCCGGCATATAAACTTCAGTGACACTGCATTCTCAATCCAAAAGCTTCAAATTATAAATGTCGGTCCACCTTTGCAGCTATAACAGCTTCAACTCTTCTGGGAAGGCTGTGTTATAAGGTTATAGGGTGTTTATGGGGATTTTTGACCGTTTTCCCAGAAGCTCATTTGTGAGGCAAGAGATCTTAATTTAATGAACACTGCAAAAATGGAACAAAAAGTACGTCAAATTCTCTTGAAATCAGTGTAGTTTTCCCTGATTGGAGCAGGTAAATAAAACTATTTGCCAATGCAATAAGATTTTTGCACTAAAAATAAGAATTCATCTCCATCATCTTATTTCAAGTGCAGGACATCTAATTATCTTATTTTAGGGGTAATAATACTCATTCCACTGGCAAATAGTCTTATTTAGCTCCTCAAATCAAGGAAAAATATATTAATTTCAAGAATTTTTAACTTACTTTCAGTTCCCTTTTTGCAGTGAAAACACAGAAAAATTTTAACATGTAAATGGTAAATGGCTTGTACTTGTATAGCACTTTAACCAGTCCGACGACCCCGAAGCTCTTTACGTTACAATGATTCACACGTTCACACCCAGACAGTGGTGAGCTGTGTTAGTAGCCACAGCTGCCCTGGGCCGTTAAGAGAGAAAAACCAACCTTAAACAGAGGAGGCCTTAGGTTCCAACTCTCAAAACCTTACAATACAGCTATAGGATTAATTCCGGCCAATCGTCAACTTAACTCTCTCCCTCATGATCAAAACATTGTTCCTTTAAGCCAGGCCAACAACGACCCTAACGACTCCTCGTTACAGAGGAGTGGACCAGTTTCGGTCCAATCTGCTGCCTTAATGACTTTAACGACCGCCCATTACTAAGGGGTGGACCTGTTTCGGTTGAATTTGCATGTTATCTAAGCAATTACAAGGCCTTTGTTAGGCAGTAGTATAAAGCTTGGTACTCCACATTACTCCAGACTTTTTGAATTGAGAAAGCTTCCTGGAGAGGAAGCAAAACGTCTTCAACTACCGAAAACAAGTCCAGTTGCTTTGTTTTTTTTTTTGACTTTTTTTGGAATGACCCCTACAGAAGTATTGCTCCCCTCACCTGGCAGTTTGAGCCACTTGGGCACCTTGCCTGGGTCACATCTGGTCGTTTTAGCACCCTGTGTAGGTGCAGACGGTTCTGGCTCTTCCGGTGCACTGTCCATCGCCGCTTCTGAGGGCGACGGTGGCGTCTCCTCGATGGCCTCTGAGGCAGAAGAAGACTCTGGGGACTGGAGCATGCAGCTATAAAATTGGGAAAGAAAAAAAAACAACACACACACACACAGGAGGGGAGAGTGTTGTTATTTGCTGAGGGATATATGCGTCTGATCAGAGCTGTGTTATTTTCCTGGCAGGACACCTAAGGCAAGGTTAAGTGCCGACGTTGTTACGGCAGTCGAGGGACCGTTTTAGGCTCTATCTTTAGACGCGCTGGAAAATGTGTGTGCGGTTGTCTGCGAGTGTGTGCGCGGAGGAAATGAGGGCGTATGGGGGGCACCTGCTGTTTAGAGAAAACCTCAAAGGGATTCCAATGATGACAGCTTTGTGACAGGAAAACAGGCTGGCTGCTGCAGGACACAAGTATCTATCTCTCTGTATATATATATATATATATATATATATATATATATATATATATATATATATATATATATATATATCTATATATATCTATATATATATATATATATATATATATATATGAAAAAAACACCCACACGAGTGCACGTACCTGGCAATGGACTCGTTGGCTTGCAGGGCTGAGACAGAGGTCTCAAGCAGCTCTTTTTTTATGTAAAACTCTGTGAAGGAAAATTAGGTTATATTACGGTCCTCTGCAGAACAAAAACACAAAAAGTATCTATTTGAAGCTGGCATGAAAATGTGAGTGAAAAAAAAAAAAAAAAAAACACCTGCTTTGACGTCTGAGCCGAAGTACACCAGAGCGCCAGGAAACAAGTCGGCCTGAAGACAGACGCAGAGAGAGAGAGAGAGTAAACAGAAGCTTTCAAGACGCTTGGCAAACGTGTCGATTTCTACAAACAAGCCAAACTCCTGCTACAAGCAAACAAAACATTCCTGGCAAATCTGAGGCAGAAATTAAGCTCGTTTTCCTGGGATGATTCATGGCTCGGGGGTTTGGGGAGGGAGTGGGGGGGAGAGGGGGGGATCTGAACCAGCAACCACTGCTCTTTGAAGCAGACCACAAAATGAGCACCAATCAAATGGTTAGTGAAAAGACTTTCACCCCTGAAGCGCCGCATTCCTCCAGCAGAGATGGTCCTAATGGTTATAATGGACGAGTGGCAGGAAGGCCTATTATCAACCGTGTAATTTTGAGGTGAAAAACACAGACGGGCGGGCAGGCGGGGAGAACGTCTTGTCACTCTTAACGAGGACAGGAGGGAAAAATAGTTGTGTTCTGCTCTTCTTCACACGGGAGTCACAGAGATTGACGTGTCGGCACCAGCTAAAGCAGTTCAGCAGGCAATTTTGTTCCCATTAGAAAGAAATGACCGGGATGAAATTAGGATTCGCCATAACATCTATGTCTTCTTGACATTAACACTGGAAAACACTGGAACCATAAAACTGGCTGAAACCTTCCTGGGAATAATCCTGGTGTGAAAGTCTGAAACAGAGTCGTTTCCAGAACGTGACGACGATTTATTGCATCTAAATTTCCTTCTTGGCTCCAAACATATTAAAAAATTGATGCAATTAAACATGCAAAAGGAGGCACAACCAAGTACTGAGAGCATCTAGTCTACAGCAGAGGTCTTCAACGTAGGGGGTCGCAAACCCAACGGGGGCGTGGAGGTACTGCAAGGGGATTCCTATTTTAAAAGGGTGCTTAGCCACGTTATTTGGCTTCTTTTTAAATGTATTTTATATATATATATATATATATATATATATATATATATATATATATATATATATATATATATATATATATATATATATATATATATAAGTAGGTCATTCTGGTTGCATATAAGGTTTTTTTTATTTAAGAATAATGTCCTGCTGGGGTATTAGGTCTTATTTTGGATAAAGCCGTTTGTGTTTATTTTTAATAAATAAAAAACAGAGAAAGTACGTACTGCGCATGCATGCGCAGCAGGGGATAAAACGAGGAAGCGGCTAACGGCTACTAGCACCTCCAGGCGAAACAATGAAGAAAGGTCCAAGATCCAGTGACAAAATCGCTGCTGCATCTTTACCCTGAAAATTAGTGCAATCTACTGTGATTTTGCGAGCAGTATGCAAACGAAATTTCGTTCTGTACGCACTTTGTGCATACAAAATGACAAATAAAGCCATCTATCTATCTATCTATCTATCTATCTAAAAAAACCGAAAATAATAAATAAATAAATAAATGATTCTCAAGAGGGAAAAGACTGGAATGTCTTTGGGAATACAGTATGAACATTGTTGTTCACTGAAGCGGACGCTAAACCTGCTGATTGGTCAGATGTGACCACAGAGCTGACTGACGTGAGTAAATGTTCTGATATGAGACTGTTAAAGTTACTGTTAGATTGGTTAATTTAATTAATAACGGTTGGTCTTCGATCACGCCGAGCTGCCGATTTACAGCGAGGCATTTCAGACGGTCAGGCTTGGTCTGGCATCATTTACAATTTATTTATAAATTAAGCAAACCAGCATTCTGATAGTTCTGTGACACCGTCATTAGATGACTGCGTGTCTGTCTATATCTGCTCATCACGCCCGGTGCTGGATTCTATTTAGCTTCAAAAAGGACCATCAAAACATTATCAGGACTGAGGTTTGGTGTATATAACCTTATTTTATCAAGATCAAACGGTTTTTGGCCTTTTTTTTTTAAAACTAATGTAGTTAATGCAGGACATCTAAAGGAGTCGACGTTGTCCGCACACCAATTTCTTCCCTTTCTAACATTACATCCTCAATGCTAAAACTGATTACAATTTGTTTTCAATAAAATAAAATGTTTATCACTCAACTTGTGCATGGCTCTAAATTGCTTTACTCGGTCCTAAGTCAATGAAAATGTACTATATTCATGTCCAAAGTAAATAAACTCTTAGCATCCATTGTTGCTTCATTAGATGGCGCAAAAGATTAAAATGTCAGAGATAAAAAAACAACAACTAAAAAACACTGAAAGCAGCATAAAATGGCCACTGGTGGTTTCTGCAGTCTGCAGGTACATTAACGGTGGCAGCATCAGACGGACTAAACCAGGTAAACTAATCTGCAGTGGAACAGGGCGGGTGGTCACATGACTCCACACATGCACTGTCCTTTCTCCGTCTTTCATGCGGCTGGTTTCCATGATGGGACATGCAGCCCTGTGAGCAGGAAACAATGTGTTACAGCGGAGCGACAAGCGTTCCTGCCATCCTGTTCCCTCCGAGACTCTGGATAAGACGGGCCGACGAGAGGAGAGCTTCCGTCATCACCTTTAGGGGTGTGAATACTTTAGTAGAGGTCAAAACAGAAGCCAGCGGCATTATGTGAGACGAAGACTAAGAGGAGGAGACGCCTGCTCTAACGGTCTCTCTGAAAGCTGCTGTGTGTGAGAGCTCAGCAGCTTTTGTAGTAAAAACACACACAGACCGCAGCAGAGGGGACGACACAAAGGAGTAACAGTGACAGCGCTCTGTGTCCCCTCTGTCATCCATCAAAGATTGTGCCGTGCGCCAATTCACACCGGATGCCTTTAAAATCCGTTGAGCAGAGCAGGAAGTTCACACGGGAAGTTCAAACAAAGATGGCCTCTCCCCGTCTGAACACATTCTGCCCGCCAATCAGCGGTTCTGATGTAACGTTTGCGCTGCTTTGGGACTGAGCGTCTCTTATTTTGAAAAGAACCAGACGCCCTTTACTTTTCCTGCATCTGACTTCATGTGGCGCTCAGTCTGGTCTTTGGAACGTGACGCTAAATAGCTCGCGCGCGGTACCCCATTGGAGAAGTGTAGAGGCTCCTTCAATGAAACATTGGTTAAAGGAGCTTTCCAAGTGCCTTGGACTGGAAAGACTAACGTATATTGCTAAGGGAAAACAGAAAGAGTTTTATAATCTCTGGGAACCATATATGAGCATTATAGAGTCTGAGATATAATGTTTATAATGTTTATTTATCCTAAATTCTGTATTTTTTTTAATGTTTTATTTATTTGTTTTTCATTATATTTTTAAGCGGGATCCTTTTTACATTTGAGTACTTGATTTCAAATGTATATATTTCTTAAGCTAAGTTGTACATAGGTGGAATTTGCAGGTTTTGCCTAGGTCTGTGTGTATGTGGGGGTGGGGGGGGGTGTTATGTGTTAATGTTCTATTTTGAATTGTTATGCAATGCAAGAAAATCAATAAATATATTGGGGGGAAAAAAAGGTTTTAGGTTCATTTGAAACACATTTGTCGAATCAGTTCTGAAGTGGCGAACGTTTACCTCACACGGCTGATCAGCTGTTTCTGTTGCCCACGTCTTCTGGGATATTCCCATAACGCTTGACAACAGGTCTGGAAGCAACAACAGGTACATGTGGACCGATGAAACGCGAGCATTTGTATTTCTGGTCCCTACTAGTTAGCAGCATCTATGACGACGTTACGCTGTGCGTCTCCAGGTTAATTCGCAAACAAACCAGTAAATGGAAACACGTCTGGTGCACATATTTTGCAATATATTAAATGTTGGCTCAAAATTCGCATGAGAATTGGATGGAAACACAGAATTAAAGCAACAACGAGAAAAACGAACAGATGGCAGAGTGTTAAGTTTAATCCACGGATTCCAACCACATTTTTCACAATCTTTATGATTTATAAATGTTATAAAACAAATTTTGCTTGGCATCATCCATTGTACTAAATGTGTACGCGCTGAATGATTGTCACTCTTGCTTTGTCATATCGTGCACGCCTGCGTGTGTGCAGAGAATTAAATGGAATAAAGCCCTTATACGACCAAATTAAATAATTTTAATTAATCACAAACAGAGGGAAGTGGTTTTGTGATCCGTTTTAATATAAATGAACATACTGATTTCTTTAAAAACTCAATCTGGAGACCCCCATTGTGAAATAAGAAGAGATTCTTCCTCTTGCCACTCTTCCATAACACGCCTGGTATCAAAGGGCTTCTGGGTTGGGAAACATTCCTTTCCTGACATGACACAAAGTGATTAAAGTGCGTATGTGTGTGTATGTGTGTGTGTGTGTGTGTGTGTGTGTGTGTGTGTGTGTGTGAGACACATGTGTACGGCTGTCTGCGTGACATGACAGAAAAAGATTAAAGATTCCTCCTGCGTGTTAAAGATTGATGTATAGACGCTGAAACGGAGACAGACGGTGCAGACGGCCTGGGTGTGTGTGTGTGGAGATTAAAGATTTTGTTTTTGAGCGCCTTTAACTCTTTTAAGTCCCTAATGGATAGAGACATGGGGGTGGAAGGAGGGCGAAGGCCAGAGAAAGAGGGACCGTCTGGGTGCTGGAGGCTAAAAGGGAAGAAAACACCGGAGTTGGGGTGCAGGAAGGGGGAGTAGTGGGAAACGGGTTCGGGAGACGGAGAACAAAGACAGTTGACATAAATCACAACATCTGATTTGACTGAGACAGATCCTGACATGGGAGAGGCTCAACAAAGACATTTCAAAGTGAGCTTTTAAGGTCTTTTTCATTAAGGGTTGTTGTCGTTTGTAGCCGCCCCGCTGAGGGCTGAATCTTCATCCTCATCACAACACGGCAGACTTCAAAACAACCATCCCGGCCTTTCCGTTCGCTCTGATGCCGTTTTCCCCAGGTGTCAAATAATAAAATGACGGAAATATTCAAAAGATAATTCAAACTAGTATCTCCCTGAAATCGAGAGAAGGAAGTGAAGGTACCCCAGTTTATAACTTTGACACCATTCCCTCTAAACTCAAAGGCAACAACTCATCCTGGCTGCTCCCTGTGTGCGTGCGTGTGTGTGTGTGTGTGTGTGTGTGTTAAGATCAAAGCGAGGCCTGTATTAACCCCATGTGCCAGTCTGGGAAAAATCAAGCCCAGCTGGGGTCAAGGACAGTGGAGACAAGGGTGGGAGTGGTGGTGGGGGCGAGAAACGGGGACGGAGGGGCCGAGAATGCAGAGGGGCTTTGAAGAGCCAGCCGAGATGTTTTATAGTCCGTGTGTGTATAAGCCACGAGGAGGGGGAAAGAAAAGTTTTGTTTGCTGTTGTTGTTGTTGTTGTCCGTTTAACTCTGACGGACTTTAACGACGTCGGGGAGAAGAGGCTTACCTCTACCAGTGTAGCCGTAGGGTCTTTCAGGACAGTTTTGGGAGGGGTGATGACTGAAAGAGAGGAAAAAAGAAAAGAAAAGGTGGAAGTCACAAACCAATAGTTGAATCCATGTTAACAATTTGTCCTGCGGTAAAGGAAAACTTGATATTTGGGAAATGAATGCAACACAATTTTACAGTGCCTTGTCAGTGTTCACACCATTTAATTTTTTCAGTTTATTGTCACAGACTCCAATGTATTTTATTAGGATTTTATCTTTTTTTTTTCTTTCCCCGGTGTCCTGTCTAGCAATGTGGCAATAAGAGTTGATGTCTTAATGCCAAATAGAGCTCGACAGATTTTGCTTTCACAAGTGGAGCAAACAGCTTTCGCCATAATGCTCCGCTTGATTTGTGCATGTAAATAGCTTTATTGTGATTCCTGCAGAGAGAATTTCAAATTATATGGACACTACAATGGGAAAGTAGGAGAGTAAAGAAAGAACAAGAAGAGAAAAAAAAGAAAGAGAAGAGGTGAAAGAAAGAAGAGATAAAAGTGAGAGAATGATGAGACGTTCTGACCTGGAAAGAGACACAAAAAGAACAGCACAACCAACAGACATAAAGCAACAGATACAATCGAGTAACACCTTGATACCATTGCTAAATCATATGTATTATTATTTAAGCTGACATGTGTAGTGTGATACCTTAAAAAAGACAGTGAAAGAAAATAAATAAATAAATTATAGGCTTTCTGTATATAAGTGAACATTTAATACCTGGGACCCAGCACCTGTGGGAGTTTGTGAGAGTGCACTAGTTTAGGTGAAAATTATTATTATTAGGATTTTATCTAACAGACCGACATAACCTATGGTTGTAGAAGGAAAAAAATGGTTTTCAATGCATTTCATTATTTATGTATTTATTTTTTTGCCAAAGGAAACAAAGTGACATTTATTTGTGTTCCAACCCCTTAAATCTGACACCCCTATTTAAAATCCAGAGCAGAAAGCAGTCTTCAGATGTCGCCTAATTAGTTAATAGAGTCCACTGTTGTGGGATTAAACCTCAGTATAAATCCAGCTGTTCTGTGAAGGCCTCAGAGGTTATTACCCAGTGGCAAGAGGACATTGTTGAGAAAGGTGACCAAAATTAAACTTTTTGGCCCAGATGTAGGGCAGACTACCAAACTCTGAACTGAGCACACCATCCCCACAAAGAAAGCAAATGTAACACTTGGAGCTTCAGCTTCCAGCAGGACAGCCACCCATCAACAGGCAGCCAGAGCTACAATAGAAGGGCTCAGATCCAAGCAAAGCCATGTGTTCAAATGGCCTAGTCAAAGTCCAGGCCTCAATCAAATTGTACATGTGTGAGAATACTTGAAAACAGATCACATATGCTTTTCTTCCTGTCTGACTCAATTTGAACTATTCTCCACGGAGGAATTGGCTAAATAAGATAAGATAGATTAGATAGATAAATTAAGCATCAAAATGCACACAGCTGGTATAGACTGGTAGGCTGATGGTCGTCTTTTACATGTGAGCAACAAGTTTTGATTGTCACCGTTAAACTTGTTTATCACTTTGGGCCTCAGAGAGCAGCACAAAACAAGCCTAAAAAGATCCTTCGACTGTAAAATGTGCCTTTTATTCCCCAAACTGCTTTAAATGAAACAAGAAACCAGAAAAACTAATTCAAACTAATTATTAGCACGAGTAGTGGTGCCCGAAGGGCTTAGCAACTTAACTCACCAGTAACTTAATAATTAAGGGATGAAAGTAAATTTTTTATGACAAGTTTTGATTGTCACCGTTAAACTTGTTGAGCCACTATGCAGAGGTAGTTTACCTTTAACTCCTCAAATTGAAGAAGCCTCTTGGAGAATAGACGAAACGTATCAACAGAGCACCCGTCCAGAGGACCTACCCGTCTCATTTTGTTTTCCTACAAAGTTTTGACTCAGAGGGGATGAATATAAATGCATCCCAAGGTTATCTGATTTTTATTTGTTAAAATCTGAAAACAGTTCCTTCTACTTCAAAAAGGATGCTGCACTTCTTGTTTGTGTATCACACTCAGTCTAAATAAAATATACTGGATAATGAGGTCGAAAAAGCTCAAGAAGCCTAAATACCTTTACAAGGCAAAGTACATCAAACTATGTAGCTGTTAACAACTCTTATTTATTAAAATTTGAAAAAATAATATTTGATTTAAAGTATTAAATACAATTAAAGCATTACATAGTATACATATTGAATTAAAGTGTCTCATCCAGAAAGAATTAATACAGAAACGGGATACTGGCATTTCTTTAAATTTCCTTCCCCTCGTTCCGACACCTGTAGAGGCGGTATGTAACCTGGCTATGCAGACACAAACGCCAAGGAAATAAAACAGCAAAGGATTCATACAGCAAACAGAGTCGGGAGAAGGCAGGGCTTCTGGATGCAATGATACTGAGCACACATGGGTGAGATTTGACTGCTATGAATGCTAAAATAACAGGTTGCAAGCTGAAACAACGAGTTTGCATTGTTTTCCCAGATTGTTGGTGGTTTTAAGCAGGATGAGGATCCTGGAATCATCACTTTGGGCCTCAGAGAGCAGCACAAAACAAGCCTAAAAAGATCCTTCGCCTGTGAAAGGTGCCTTTTATTCCCCAAACTGCTTTAAATGAAACGAGAAACCAGAAAAACAAATTAAAACTAATTATTAGCACGAGTAGTGGTGGCCGAAGGGCTTAGCAACTTAACTCAGCAGTAACTTAATAATTAAGGGATGAAAGTTATTTTTTTTATTAGCAATGCTGCTTAAAAATGTGAGTGGCACCGTTATAGAGGAGGCAAGAAATGACATCTTAAACTGAATCTACACACGTTCTTGTTTGTATTCATGCTAGCATTGGCATTACAGCACAGCTGATTGCTGCAGGAATTGGAAAAGTAACGGTTTATAGAGAGGCCAGTATTTCAGACGTAATTATTTTTCATTTGTTTTTCCTTGTGGCGACCATGTTTTATGATACATTTTGTATTTTGTGTGTCCTGCTGCTTCCACTGTTTGTATAGCTGAGGACGTATAACCATTAAAGTCCTTTCAGTGTTGTGTAATTGTTAGGACGTCTTAGTGGCCAAAAAACAAAATCCCTTTCAACAAGCGAAGAGAATTGTTGCAAACACACAGTAATTTGAGTTTTATGCTACTTCTAGAAGCTCCTGTGGTTACAATCAACCTATGCAATTTTTTTTATTTACAGATTCAAACTGCCTAAAATGTACTTTTATATTGTCCCTATGGTTAAAAGTCCTTAGGATGAGATGCCGGAGTGGCCAAGATTTCTACATATAGCGAGCCGCATGTGGCATGTCTACCAGTGGCCTGCAGCCTACTTAACTTAGTAAACAGTCTAACTATTAAACCAGCCAATCTTCGCTTATTAGACCCTTCAGTGTAACTCTGTACACAGCAGAACTTTACAGAAATTCAGCCACTAACTTCAGGTTTATTTGCATGAATAATGTATTAATTACTGCTCCCCACTGAGCTACCGTCTGTCACTACAGGCTTGCTAAGGAGGAGTGACTGCATCAAGTTAATGTCAATGCAATCTTCCCTAGAAAGATAACTTCTTACCAACTGGAACGATAAACTGATTTCAACTGTATTGTATTTATGATTTGTAGTGTTAAAGCAGCACAGTGTAACTTTTAGCCACTAGGGGGCGCTAGACCCTGTAACGTCCAGGTATAGCGCCCCTGAAGGTCAATGGCAACACTGCACTGTTACAAAATTAAACTTTAGAATCTGATAACAGATCGCTGTGGACCAGCAGATTGAGAAATCATCGAGTTCCTTGAAAAGATGAGTCCTCATTCGTCCAAAATGACGATGCAAAAATAGAATTGGTCTTGCATCCTGATTGCTCTTTCATCAAACACCAACGAGCAAATTTAGCAAGATCCAGTCTGGTTTTTCCTCTGGAGCGATCTCTGTCTCGCTTTCTCTTTTTGGCCTCCTCAGACATAGTTTTCCTCTTTTTGCTCCCCTCAGCCATGACGGAACCAAAGCATAGCTCTCGTGTTTAAGGGGACGTCAGACTGCCGTAAAGCGGCACTCTAGGTCACATGACCCATTCAGCGACGGAACCGACCGAGTTTTTGAGAAGAGTAGCCCACACAGAGCATTGATACGCACCGAGTGCTGTATCTTGACCTGAAATATCCTTTATTATATCTCATAATCTAATGGGTCAAAACTTCAACGGTGTTGTTTTAAGTAATATAAACCTGTTTATATGACTGTATTGTATTACCTTGATCTGATTATATATTTATGCTGCATAATAATTAGATATACTTGATGTATAAAGTGCCTTCGTGTGTCATTTGCTGCTCTATACATAAACTGAATTGAATAGAAATGCGTGTCACGGTTAGTGTTTCATTTGTTAATCAAAGGTGATGTTAAAGTTTGTTTATAAATCAGGATTAGATAGATAGATAGATAGATAGATAGATAGATAGATAGATAGATAGATAGATAGATAGATAGATAGATAGATAGATAGATAGATAGATAGATAGATAGATAGATAGATAGATAGATAGATAGATAGATAGATAGATAGATAGATAGATAGATAGATAGATAGATAGATAGATAGATAGATAGATAGATAGATAGATAGATAGATAGATAGATAGATAGATAGATTCGATACATGACAATAGTGTGAACAACTAATGGGAGAATAAATACAACTTACACAAGTAGAAACTGATCTGAGGATCCTCCAGGTGGCTCCTCACAAATTGTCTCACTGCACCGACTGGACAAAAAGTAAAAAGGTAGTTAGAGACAATCTACAGCACCATCACTCAGTCTGTAGACTCTAATTCATGTTTCAGAAGAATTTCCCTTTAATGTGTTTTTTTTTTTACTTTCTGCTGGCTGTGACTGACGATCCCTGGAGTTACAGACTCGTCTCATTCTTTTCTGTCTCTATAACTCTGCTGCGGCTGCAGTCATGAGTGTGGTTACGGAGCCACAAGTATGCCTCGCATTGCAGCCATACCTGTGGCTAGTCAGGTGAAATGAGCGCCCTTCACGATGTGCACAAACACAAGCACACGCACCTGTCTCAAGGGGCCTGAAGAAGCCCTGAAGAACATGTCTGTCTGGAAACTGGACCCTCAGGACCACCTGGAGACGCAGAGGTTAAGCAAAGTCTGTATTTTAAAAGAAGCACGATGCACAGTGTCTTTGCCTCTTGAAATTCTCACATTTTGTAGCATTACAGTCACAAGATTCTGTGCATTTCTGGGGGATTTTATAGTCGGACCAACACAGAATAGTTGAAGGAAAAGGATATATGGGCTTTTATACATGTAAAAATCTGAAAAGCGTAGCATGCGTTTGTGTTCAGATTCCCTGAAACGACCTTTTGCTTCAATTGCCGTAGCAAGCTTTTAGGACATGCTTCCACCAGCTTTGAACATCTGGAGAATAAATAGGCCCCTTATTCTTTGAAAAGTAGCCCAAACTCAATCAGACTGGTCTTGCAAAAAGATTTAGGCTCTGGACTTTGACTTGTCCATTTTAACGGCTTGATATACTTTGATCTAAACTGATCAGGCTTGATGTTTGGGGCCATTGTCCTACAGGGAGGGGAACCACCAAGCTTCTGAAGCTTAAAACATTGTTTTATCACCACAGCTTTCTATGTGACCTGATGGCTGTGATCCTAGTATTTGCAATGCTGTTTGTGTCCTTATCTTCACTAACAAGAGAAGCTGCATTTATACTGTTTAAATTACACAGTGGTGGACTTGCTTCACCAATTAGCTGACTTGGGTAGGTAATTAGCTGTACTAGAGCTTATTTAGCGAGTAAAGGGGGCCGAATATAAATCTGTGTCATACTTTTAAGATTTCTAATGGTTAAAAAAAAAAAGAACTAAAAACCACAAATCATGTTCCTTTTACTTCACAATCATGAACTACTAAATGTTAGTCTGTCACAAAAAAAGTTTGTCATCGTAATGTGACAAAGTTTAAGGGGTGTGAATATTAGTGTTGCACCGATGTCATTTTTTGACCCCAATACCGATACCCGATACCCGGCTGTGCAGTATTGACCGATACCATCTGTTTGAAATTAATGTGTGTGTGTATATACGAAGAACTGCATACCACTTAGGGTAGTAGAACTTTTTATTGCCTACCTGGAATGGGTGACAATAGTTGAATAAACTTTTGGCTCTCAAAGGCCAAAATAGTGCAACATTCGTGAACTTATATAACATGTATAATACTAGTCGGGAGAGAGAAGGCTGCGTTCAAGTGACATACAAACATCAAAATGGTATCGGTGCCTATTTGTTGGTACTCACCGATACCACCATTTTAGTGCTGGATCGGAGCCCCGTCCCATACTGGTATCGGTATCGGTGCAACACTAGTGAAAACTTTTGCAAAGCCATGCTGATAAGAGGAACCTGCTCACTTTGGGATATCGCTCCATCTTCTCCTTCATCTGAGCTTCTCTCAGAGATTTAGTGAGAAGCGGCGCCTCCTCCAACAGCTTCCTAAAAAGACATGGGGGTGGGGGTGGCACAGAGACACACGCAGGGTTCAGATAGACAGAGATGAGCTGCGGGCTGTTTGTTCACCGGCGAAGCAGACGAGCCTGTGTGTGGCCGGGTCTTGCGTGTTGTGCATGTCAGCGGCAGAGACAAACCGCTGCGGTCCACCTAACTCCAGCTTTTGGGTAATTGCAGTCATCGACATGGTAGCAGCGTCGCAACGAGGCGGCACGTTGCGCTGATGTTGACGCAGATTAAAAGGTTAGGCACAGCGAGCTCTCAACCTGACCGTGTTTGGTCCGGGACTGGTTGAGCTAATTGCTCCCAGCACGCCGCGTTTCCAAAGCCTTTGTAGTGTGAGTGGAGTTTTATAAAACACACACACACAATGTCTCTGCAGCTGCGGCCGGCCGCGGATGCATCCAGAGATAGCGCTGCAAACCCAGTCGCATCTGTTTTGGAGAAGCGCTCATAAATAAACACAACAAGAAAAAAACCTTCAAGCTTGAATTAGGCAGGAAGAAAGAAATGACTTCTAAACACTCGCCGTGATGCCCGGCATTCTTCCCGCCTGTGGCCTCGCATCATTGCTCTGGTATTCAACAATTAATAGTTACATATTGACAAAGCACCGCAGGACCACATGCAGAACGGACTCATTATCTGCTTCAAAGAGCGCAGGGCCAGAAGTCGCATTCAGATGGGTTTCTGCAGCAACGGGGGATTTAAACTGGCAAACAAACAAATCGCCTGGCTCCTTTTTTCTTTTTCTTTTTTTACTTCCCCTCCACCCACCTCTCGCTCTTCAGCTGGGCGAAGCGCTTGCGCACGTCGTCCACGGTCACGTCAAAGAACTCGTCGGGCAGATCGGCGTGGTCCTCGGTCTGACGGGACGTGGCGTCCATGTTGTAGATCAGAGGCTCCCGGTCAACGGGCTGTTCAAAGAAAGAAGCGACGCGTGGCGACATGGTGATTTACAGCATCTTGCGAAATTGAACTCTTTCCACATTTTGTTGCCTTACAAGCAGAAACTTCAAGGAATTTTACTTGGATTTAAAAAGGGAAAGATCAACACAAAGTTGTGCATAATTGGGGAGTGAAGAAGTCACCTGGTTATTGAACAGGGTAGGGCTAGGTAATAGATTTTTTTAAAAAGATATAAGATGAGACTATATAGTTTCTATCGAGGTGGTTTATGTTGCATTATAATTATGCTTTTATGTTTTCCAGTAGGTTATTTTTCCGCCATTTCTCACAGTTATCTAAAACTGTTTGTTAAAAATGTGCCTGTGAGACATCTGGGATAAAAGCTTTGATTCAGAGATGACTTTTTAGAATTACTTTATTAAAACAGAAAAATATCTAGATAAATATCGTGCATCGGCATTCTGCCTAAAAATATCCAGATGTTATTTTAGAACAGTTTGTAATTTGATCCCAGTGTAAATCCAGCTGTTCTGTGAAGGCCTCAGTAGTTTGTTGAAGAACATCAGAGAACATCGTGAAGACCGAGGAACACAGCAGGTAGGTCAGGGATATAACTGTGGATGTGTTTAAAGGTGCATAGCCACGTTATTTCACTTTTTAAAAAAAAAATGTATACGTCAGTGGAGGAGTTTAAGTATCTTGGGGTCTTGTTCACGAATGAGGGAAGGATGGAGCCGGAGATCAACAGGCGGATTGGTGCAGCGTCTGCTGTGAAGCGGGCGCTGTACCGATCCGTTGTGGTGAAGAGAGAGCTGAGCCAAAAGGCGAAGCTCTCGATTTACCAGTCGATCTACGTTCCTACCCTCATCTATGGTCACGAGCTTTGGGTCGTGACCGAAAGAACGAGATCCCGGATACAAGCGGCTGAAATGAGTTTTCTCCGTAGTGTGTCTGGGCTCTCCCTTAGAGATAGGGTGAGGAGCTCAGTCATCCGGGGAGGACTCAGAGTAGAGCCGCTGCTCCTCCACGTCGAGAGGAGCCAGTTGAGGTGGCTCGGGCATCTGGTTAGGATGCCTCCTGGACGCATCACTGGTGAGGTGTTCCGGGCACATCCCACCGGGAGGAGGCCCAGGGGAAAACCCAGGACACGCTGGAGGGACTATGTCTCCCGGCTGGCCTGGGAACGCCTTGGGATTCCTCCTGAGGAGCTGGCCCAAGTGGCCGGGGAGAGGGACGTCTGGGCCTCCCTACTGAAGCTGCTACCCCCGCGACCCGACCCCGGATAAGCGGAAGAAGACGGACGGATGAATGGATGGATGGGTGGGTGGATGGAATACGTCAGTAGCTCACTCTGGTTGCATACAAGGTTTTTATGAAACATTATCACATCCTGTTGGTCTATTAGATGCTATTTTGTTGTTTTATGCTTTGTTTTTGATCAATTTGTTAGTAAATAAAGGCTTTCGTGTTTATTCACTTTTTTAATGGAAGTGCAAACTGTGCATGCGCAGCAGGGGATAAAAAAGGAAGCGGCTAACAGCTATTAGCATCTCCAGGCAAAACAATGAAGAATGTTCCATGATATAGTGAAAAAAAATGCTAAAAAAAAAATAAGATTCCAAGAGGTAAAAGACTGGAATGTGGTTGGGGATACAGTATGAATGTTGGTGTTTACTGAAGCGGACGCTAAACCTGCCGATTGCTCAGATGTGACCGCTGCACTGCAAAAACGGATCTAAAAATAAGTAAAAGTTAATGCATTTATTCTTTATTTGAGCAGGTAAATAAGATTATCTGCCAATGGATTGAGTATTTTTACCCCTAAAATAAGATAATTAGACATTCTGCACTTGAAATAAGATGATGGAGATGAATTGTTCACATTTTAAGTGCAAAAAAAATGTTGACGGCAGCATCACGCTGTGGGCATGCTTTTTTAAAATAGACAGGTTAGTCTCAAAAGGAGGTTTACCTTCCAGTAAAAAATGGTGAATTGTGGATTAGAAATTAAAATGTGTGTTTCCAGATGCTCTCCATCTGAACTGACCGAGCTTTAGCTACTTAGCAAAGAAGAATGAGCAAAGTTCTCAGTCGCTAGACGTGCTAAACTGATGGAGACTTACCCCAAAAGACACTTAAAAGGGGGCTCTTACAAAATATTTCCTCACACCTTTCAGGTATAAAAAAAGGGAGACTCTTCACCATTATGTGCTACTTTGATGATCTACCACATAAAACCACCCAAAAAAAATACATAGAAGTGTGCGGATGTAGCATGACAAAATGAGAAAATGTTCAAGCAGTGTGAGAGAAACAGTGCACACGAAACAAGGCAGAAGAAAGGGATTCATAAAAAAATATGAATAAATGAATGTCAAATGTCACTTTTTTTTAATAAAGGGAGAACATGCATCTGCAGATAACTCAAAAGTTTACCTCTAAAAACTCTTGTCTGTTCTCCACATCCTGGTCTTGCAGGTTGGCCGTTGCTTTACACTAAAAACAAAAACTCAAATGTCTTATGGATAAAGCCAAGAAGCCTCATGCAGATCAATTCAAGATAATCGTCGTTATGTCGAGGTGATCAGGAAGGTACAGAGCTACGATTTAATCAATGGCACCTCAAAAACAAACAAAGGGGCGAGAGTGTTTCACTTTCTAAATAACAAAAGCAGCAGAATTTCACTTCAAATGTGTGTGAAATATCATTTGATCACAGATGAAATCCACTTTCCAGACATATTTAATAACACATTTGAACAATTTCTTGTACGTAGATGCAACAAACGCACCAGAGGCCCCGATTCGCTCAGCCTTATTCCACGCCACCGTAGCTTTCCTTTGATTATATGAATCAACCAAATGATAGAGGCGCTTTTTGCTCTTTTTCTAACCGTTAAATCTGATACGAACGCCGATTTAATTTCTGTGACCAGTTTCATAAGCAGTGCCTCCTCTACCCTCTCAGAAACAAAAAAAAGGAGGCAAAGGTGAAACACACCTTGAAGTGGTTGAGCAAAAAGAGGATTTTAAAACACCCATTGCTCTACGAGAGCAGCTTGAAACGCCAGCTTTAAAATCTGTCCTCAGGTGCAGTGATTAAATGATATGTTACAGTCAGTATACGTATGTCTGTGTTGCTGGGACTCACCTTAGTGCTCGAGCTGTGGCTTGGCTTGGCCTTCTTGGCTTTGGGCGACTCCGCTGCTGTGGTTAAAGCCGACAGAGCTGGGGACGACGATGAAGACGGCGTTCGTCCGCTCTCTCCGCCCAGAGCTCCCAGACGTTGACCACCACCAGAAAAAGGAACAAAAGGAGCTGCTGGAGCCGAGGAGGAGGAAGAGGAGGAGGAAGAGGATGGGTGAGAGTTCGAACCTGAAGGTCCGGCTTCCTCTCCATCCTCGACTGCTGCTTCACTCCCCGTGAGAGGGACTTTGGGTCGCACCACATCCTGAGGCTTTGCAAAGGCTTCAGTGATGGAGCTTGCAGCCGGGACTGGAGTCGGCGCAGGTGGGGCTTCCAGTGGCTCACGAGGAATCGAGTTATTAGTTGTTACAACGTCTGCCGACGTGTCAGGAATCACGGGAGCAGCATTAGGCTGAGGTGAAGGGCCGGGAGGGGCTTCCTTTGCAGCAGGTGTGACTGGCACTGCAGCAGCTTCATCCTCCTCTCCTGCTGCCTTTTTGTCCTTTTTGAGTTGAAACCTGAAACGGAGTAAAAATCACAACACTAAACCTGATCACTTACACTAAAAATTATCAAAAAAAAAAAAAAAAAAAGGAGGCATAGCCTTGGACTTTGTGATTTTACTGTCTTATTGATTCAAATGTTTTTAACCGCTTTTTCTTAATTTTCTTTCCTTCTTTATTTTGCACCTGCCGCACTTTGTTGTAACTGTGGTTGTTTTAATGTGATTTATAAATAAATAAAAGTTAAAAACAACATAAAAAATGTCTTATTATCATTAGATAAGAGATTTCATATCATTTATTTATTTTATGTATGTATTTATTGGACCATGAGTCCGGAATAAAGTCTATCTATCTATCTATCTATCTATCTATCTATCTATCTGAGATGCATCGAAACTTTCTCAGTGAGCAAATCCACACGTTTTTCACCTTGATCGGCCAGAAATTGAAAAATTTTATCTTTTTTTGGTCAGTGAATGCAACATACTGGATGCTATCAGTGGGCTGGTAGCACACTCCTTGGTGTGGAAGCTGTCATATTTTCAGTGGTTAAGCGTTTAAGATGAAGCTAAAAGTAGCATAAAGTTGTGAGAATATATTAGAAAAAACAAATAATGACAAGTTGAGACAATCTGGAGGTTTGTTTATGCTGCATGAGAGCGACCGAGCAAACCTTCAGCAGCTAACAGGAAGGCTGGCAGTATCACAGTCATTACATTTTCCAGCCCTTGTGTTATGGCACGCGTTTAATTAGGAAATGCTAAGTGTTTTGGCAAGATGCATGTTTTCAGATGCGTCTCTGCTCCAGCACACCTGAATCAAATGATTGCATGACAACACCAGATGCCATCAAGGGTTGCATGAATGTGAGAGAGAGCAAACCTTCAGCAGCTAACAGGAAGGGTTGCAGTGACCTGTTAATCACCCATTTATTTAAGTCAGGTGTGTGGAGGCAGGGAAACATCTAAAACCTGCAGAACAGTGGCTCCCCAAGGATCAGCATTGAAAACCACTGCTCTAAAATACACATCAGAACTGCAGCAATTCAAAATTGAGCTTCATAATTATTTTTGTCAGCGTTTTCAAAATAGTAAAAAATCACAATTTACAGCAACTGCTGCCTCACACAGTAGTACAGCGTCACCTCTCCGATCCAAAATGAAGATTGGCCACTAAAACCCCTGATCGCTGCATCTTTAGTTTTCACGTCTGATTCAGATTTGTTCAAAGTTACTTTAGTCCTAAAGACAAAATGTTTTAGTGTGATGAAGTTCAGTAAGAAAGTGATAAATTTCTAAAAGGACAAAGAATTACAACTTTTTTTTAAAAACACCTGAGGCGGGAAGAGGGGTCACACTCTGTGAATTTGTGTTCAGATGTATTTGGAAATTGAACTACAGACTTCAAAGTCTAAAGCTCAGAGAGGAATAACTTTATTAACCCAGCAGCAGATAACAGTAGCTTTCAACACATAATAAGAGCCTACCTGACAATGGCACTTCCTCCTGTAAGACCCAGAGACTTCAGAGTGGTTTTCTTCAAAGCTTCCTCTCCGCTCACCTACACACACATGGACAAGCAGCTGTGTTTCCATAAAACTCACTTTCATCTCTTGTAGTAAAAAAAAAAAAAAAAAAAAAAGGGAGAGTTAAAGCAAGGCTTCATACCTCGTCTCTCATGTAAACACACACAGGAGTGGCTCCAGATTCGGTCAGCTCCGACACGCTGGGAGGAGGCAGGGACAGTGGGATTAAAAAACTACGATTAAACCCGTAGGTCCCCCCCCCCCTCTTTAAAAAGAGGGAAATAACAATGAAACCTCATCCGATGACTTGCAACGCTGCATGTGTAAACCATGTGGGCACAATGTCGTGCAGAAATGAACCGAACCATAAATATTTTACTATTGTTTCCCCTAAATTCCTAAAAATCAAAGCCTGCCCTTCTGCCTCTCGTCATCCCCTACATCCCCCCCCCCCCCCCTCGTTGGTGGAGAACCGATACTCATTTTGAACCGCGGCACAACTCTCCTGGCAGAGAATCAGGATACGCGGTGATGTAACTGCACGGAGACGGGGATGGAGGCCGGCGGGCCGCGGGAGCACCTGGGACCGCACAGCTGGAACTACTGAGCAACAGCTGTGTGTGTGTGTGTGTGTGTGTGTGTGTGTGTGTGTGAAAGGTGAGCGGTGATGTGTGGGAGGGCCTCCACAGCGAGGCCGGAGGTTGTTTCAGGGACGGCGTTCATTTCTCATGCTAACGACGAGCCGAAATCTGCGTCACGCGTAGGAGGTGCGTTCATTTTATGCCACATTGGAGGAACGTCTTCTTTAAACGGCCCATCTGTTCTGAGTCATCCGTTTATTTCCCAGTTGTTTTATATTAGCTATTTGGTGCGTCTCTGTTCTTATTGGGTAACGTGTAATCCCTGATTGCTTTTCAAGTGAAATGCTTAACGTGTTGTTCCATCGAGGACAAACTGAGATGTTTGTTTTATTTATTTATTTTTTTTCAAAAGGTGATGACAATGGACATACGTCAGTATCTTTTAAAGTAAAACCTATTCTACTTTCTTCTATTCAGAAATGAGCCCAACATCACAAATTAACCCCTTTTGTTTTCTTGTGACAATAGCCTCTGATTCTCTCGTCTTTTTGTGAAAACTACAGAAAAATCTTAATGACGGGAACGGATGCTTTGGCCTTCTAATTAAGCCTTGAACTAAAACTGTCTCTCATCTACGAGAACGAGGAGCTCCCGCGTTTCAGTGGTCCGTTAGCTCTCTATCAGGTTTTGATGGAAAATAACCTACACCATGCATTCCCCCAAAACAAGATCAGCTCAACGCTCTGGTCTCCATAGAAGAAGAGCTTTCCTGATTTCAACAACAGGGCTGGTGAGAAATGTGCCTCTCAGAAATACAGATGAGCAAAATTCATATATATGAATAAGAACTTTTCACCCCATTTACTAATTATAAGTATCGGGTTAACCATATCTAGCAGGTTATCAAAGCTTTTAAATACCAGGATATGAAATGCTGCATCAAATCAAGTAATATTTCTAACCCAAAAACTTAATTTATATCTCAGTTTAGCTTGAATCTTAAGTACAAATTCAACTCTGTTGAATCTGTCTTTGTTGTTTAAATAATAACACTACCTCCAGTTAACCGTAAAAAATTAACGCTGAGAGAACTCGGCAAAGGAAAATCATATTTTTTATAACGCAGTTCCCCATTTATCAGTAAAGTTATTGAAAAAGCCGTGTTTCAGCAGTTAAATAGTTTCCTTAAAATGACCAGCTGTGCTCACCACAGCACTGAGGCCGCCCTCGTCAAAGTGTTCAATGACATCCACATAAATACAGACTGTAGAAGAACCACAGTGATAGTTCTGTTGGGCCTCAGCGCAGCATTTCACACTGTTGACCGTGACATATTATTAAAGTGACTGGAGAGCCGGGTCGGACTCTCTGGTACAGCACTCAATTGGGTCAAATCCTCAGAATCAGAAATATTTTAATAATGGTAGGATACTTTAAATCCTACCAAAAGAACAGGGACTTATTTGTGTCAACAGGTAACTTCTCATCAGAGTGGACAAAAGTCACATGTGGGGGACCCCAAGGTTCAATGCTGGGACCCCTTCTATTCAGTATCTATATGCCCCCACCAGCTGAGGTAATAATAAGAAACAAGATAAGTTATCATAACTATGCAGATGATACACAGCTCTACACCAGGTGACTCTGAATGGATGCTTAGAACAAATCAATGCATGGGTGTGCTGCTGGTGTTCTCACTAAAACCAGGAAGATGGAGCACATCATTCCAGTTCTGAAGTTCTTACACTGGCTCCCTGTAGCTCAGAGAATAGACTTTAAAATATTTCTGTTAGTTTATAAACCACTTAATAAACAGTTTAGCACCTAAATACATTAAAGACCTGTTGTTGCTGTATCAACTCTCCAGACTCCTGAGATCTTCAGGGTCTGGTCTACTCTGCATACCCAGACCCAGAACCAAACATGGAGAAGCAGCATTCAGCTTCTATGCTCCATAAATCTGGAACAAACTTCCAGAAAACTGCAAAACAGCAGAAACACTGAGTTCTTTAAATCAAGACTGAAAACCCTCCTGTTTAGAGTTGCTTTTGACCCAAAATAACAGGAACACTGACCAACATATTTGATGTGTGTTGATGTTTTCACCTGATACAATTTAATATTTACTGGTGTCACAACTAGTAAATGTTTCATGATGTAAAGCACTTTGAACCGCCTTGCTGCTGAAATGTGCTATACTTGTAAACTTGACTTGAAAAAAACTTTTATTTTTTGCCCTTCCAACATAAACGCCTTCTGAGAATCAAAGAAATATTACATTTAAAAACAAAAAAAACTTCTCTTTTCCAGTAATTAGGAGCAACACGACAATAAACACTGTCATAATTGACCCAGATGCTTTATTCCATTGTATCAGCTCCCTAATGGCTTCAGGAGAACAATAATATACATTTAAATTTAAGACTTAATACTAATTGAACAATATACCCATCTAAACATGTATTACACCCAATTTCAGCTTTGATTCATCAACTTTTACTAAGAAATGAATATGAAACTGATCATTTTTAATTTAATGAACTAAAATATATTCCATTTTGAAAAAAAAAGAAGCTAAATTTGATTTATTAACAACTGCTGGAATTTGAATGGAGTCCAATATTATCTGCTTTTTCAGGCCAACGGCCATCAAACCGCTGCTGAGGTCACCTCGCGTTCACCACGCACCTGATCTGAGGGAAATGTGCGATCAGCTCCCACAGGCTCTGTCCGCAGGAGAAGGAACCCTGGAGCCGAGAGCCGTCCTCCATCTGGAGCGCGATCCGCACCTGACGCGCCAGAAACCACAAGAACACGGCGGTGAGGTTTTAAAGACCTGACACGTTCCAACTTAGACAAACAACCATGACGCAGAAACAAGCGGCACTCGTAAAGCATCGGCAGCAGTTCATCCACAGTAAACTTCAAAAAGCAAAAACAATTGAAAACACCGCTCAGATGCTAAAACAGGCATTATAAAAAAAACACTTTGAAGTTTCTTCCTTTGGCTTTTAAAAGTAAGAAAAATAACGTTATATATCCCTAAACCTCAAGAATCCCACATTGATAAAATCTAAGGAAACGTTATTGGCTCTTTGATCTGGAGCCATTTTTTTTGTTTTGTTTTTTTTAAGAGGGATAAACTCTTTGATAATCCAACTTGTTTAAGGCGCACATGTGTGGCCTACATCAGCGTGGAAATGAGTAACACACCAGGCAACAGTGTGAGGCTGATGTTCTCCGTCTCTGAGTCACACTACGAGTTGTTTATGTTTACGCCGGGATGCTGTTGTCCGGCGCGGAGAGAGAAAGAGCGCGCTGAGCATCAGCACACCGACGGAGATGAAACGGGAGAGATGGGTGTCAACGCCAGAAGGCTCACGCACACACCAGCCCGCCCGAGGTGAGCGGACATGCGAATACGTAGACGGATAAGCGAGGGCGCATGTCGGCCATCCGTCAAATGAACGGAGCGGCGGATCAAACGCAGCAGCGAGTTTTACTGCTCAGATTATCGCGCTATGATGTCATAGGAAAGTACAGCTCAGCCACAACAAAGTCTGCTTCTCTGGAGGCAAATGAGAGTGGACCAAAAAAAAGGGAATTTACAAATTCCTAACACCGATCATTAAACCCACACACCGAGATGGGCCGATGATGTAAGAAATGAAGTGCTAAACGACACCAGAGCTTTAAACGTGTTCATCGGCAAGAGATCTAACAAATACAGGGTTATAACGCATTTGTAAAACACTACAAGACCAAAGCTTTTCAGAGTCAAGTTTCCTCAATGTCTGCTTTTTAAAGAACAAATATGTAGAAAGACATCAAAGTTTTAACTTCTTATTATTGTAACGCACAGGATTCACTTCAAGCTGGCATTTCTAAATTAATGAGTGATGCTGCCGATTGTACAAAACATGCAACTTTTTCACTGATAACTTGGTGGTAAAAAGCATTGACTGAAGTACATGGATTTTGTAGTCTCTCTCAAATAAGCTTCTTCGGGACACCGGATACATAAAGAAGTGTGATTCGTATCACTAGCCTGCACACAGTAGCTGCACTAAATCACATTTTCTAAAGTTATTCATATTGATGCTGTAATGGAGAAAACTGTGAGCGTCTGACCCACGGTTTGAATTTTCTTGCCGTTTTCAAAACATCAATAACAGGAATTTATTGTTGTCACCATTCATCAAAACACTTTTTAGACGAAATGTTTCAGTATAACAACAAACGATACGACAAATGACCAAAGGACACATCTGCAGTGGGATCTCAGATGAAAACGCGTCGTCTCTTGAGACTTTAGAGACCAGTCCACATGTGAATAATGAAGTTTAAGGTTCCTTTCCTCGTCCTTTTTTAAACCAAGAAATGGCCTCTTATGGGAAATAGAGGAACGACAGGCTACTGACTGCATCAGTTAGAGTTAAATAACTTGTTAACAGCTGCAACGTATTTAAATGCTGCAGCACTTTCCCAGTTTGAGGCCCTTTGCTTAGTTAAATCCAGGTGGTGCCCTTATTTGCTCAGGCAGTTTATAACTCACTGCAAGCAAAAAAATTACTCTAATCATCTTCTTTTTTTTTTCTTATTAAAAAGGACTAAATCCCCTTTTTTTTTAAATCTGGGATGAAGAGCATAAATGTGCATGTTAGCAATGCAAAAAAATACCCATAAAAGCCAAATCCCAACTCTTGGAGGGCGTCCAGGCTTGAAAGCGTCCCAAACAGCGTGCAGATCTGCATTCTGAGAAGATTTGCCATGTTATGCTTCAAACTCAAAGTAGAAATATAAAGTTTTCCCATATTTAGCGCTACAGATTCAGAAATGTATTTGCTGCCTTTTCTGTAACTGATTTTTTTTCCTTCTCTGTGTGTCTCTGCTTTCAACAACAAAATCTCTCAGCCGCCCATCAGCTCCTCTACACAAGTTGTCAGCAATCTGACGCGGCATGTGCAATATGAGTTTAGCATTTTTTCACAATATTTTCCAATGTTTATTGTCGTATCATTAAAGGTGACCAAAAGAAAAAGAAAAAGAATAAAATTACATAATTCAAGACAGTCTTTGTGGCTATAAATCCTTCACTACTACTATATATTATAGATTATTAAAACCAAAAATATTTTCATCAAACATGCTTCTTTACACTGCAAAAATGAAACTAAAAATAAGTCAAATATCCTTGAAATTAGTGTATTTGTCCTTGATTTGAGCAGGTAAATAAGATGATTTGCCAATGGAATGAGATTTTTGTACTTAAAATAGGAATAACTCATCTCCATCATCTTATTTAGAGGGCAGAATAACTAATTATCTTATTTTAGGGGTCAAGATACTCGGCAAGATGCCTGCTCAAATCAAGGACAAATGCACTCATTTCAAGAAAATTTTACTTCTTTTTAGTTCTGTTTTTGCAGTGTACTACCACAAACACATTACGCAGCACTAATGTGATGCCAATCATAACACAATGACGACTCTAATCCATCACGTTCTGCAAGCATTGTCACAGTAACTGTAGTACTCTTACAGTTAGGGGTGGACAATAATTCAATATGTACCGCAATATAACTTTATTCATTAAAAGGTGATATGACATTTCCAATATGTCAGTATATACATTACAGTCCATGATTACAGCATTTGTCACTGACTGCCATTCTGAGTTTTATGTAATTTTTTTTTTTTTTTTTAAAGGCAAGTATTTCTAAAATGTTATATCGAAGGAGTTTTGTAAACATGGAAAAATAATTGTCATATGTTTTGGACAGGCATCTGCTGTGGGCATCCTTTGCCGTCTTTCTGATATCGTAATTATATCGTATTGACAGGAATTAAGAAATATATTGTGATATAAGTTTTGGCAATATCGTCCAGCCCTACTCAGAGTACATCAGAGACCAAAATAATCACATGTGGGGTTCCCCAAGGGTCCATCTTGGGTCCTCTCCTATTTAATGTCTACATGCTCCCTCCAGCTCAGATTATAAAAACATTATCATTACCATAACTATGCAGACGACACACAGCTCTACATCACCATGTCACCAGCTGACTATGAACCCTTTCAAGTGCTGAGTGAATTTTTTCGGAGAAATCAATGCATGGATGTGCTAAAATTTTCTAGTTGAATAAAAAACAAAACTTCATCTAGGGCTGCATGATTTAGCAATATACAACCATAATTGTGAACACTGAAACTTTATTATATTAAGTTTATAGCCCAACTTATCTTGACCTGCTGCTATTATTGCGCTGCAGTGTGCTTTCCTCTATAATGTTTCCTCTTTCATGTAAAGCACTTTGAATAGTGTTGTTACTGAAATGTGCTATTCAGAAACTCTTGTCTTGCCTTATGGTACCAACGATGGAAGAAGATTTGGAAAAGCAAAATTAAAACTTTAAACTGCATGACCAGGATTTGAGGTTTGGAAACATCATCCATTATATTTTCTTCTTATTCTCTCAGGATGACTGATCCTTATCATAAGTTTTTTAGCATGCAGTCAGACTATGGAGCCGTTTCTGTTCATGTTTTCCAGACACTGAATGCAGATTCATTGTTACACTTGAGCTACTGTTATAAGGAAATAAAAGAAAATACTTTGAGCTTATTTTGCCAATATGCTTGGGCTCAAAATACCCAAAACAAAAAACAAAACAATAAAGAAAATGTCTCTGTCCAGAGCACAAACCACTTTTGCCTTAAAATCCCACACAAATACTAACATCTAAATAGTGACGGGTTAATGACTCATTTCAAAACAATAATCTAGCTGGACCTAATCAATGCGCATCCATACACGTGGATTTAAAACAACACATGTAGGGGATCAAAAGCCTGTGATTTAAAATACCTTAAAGGTGTTTTGATTTCAGCACATTCCTTATTCATTTTGGTGCATAAAAACATTCTTAAAAAAAAAAAAAAAAGTGTCCTTGGAGGTTTTCTTTAATCGGGAAGAGTCAGAAACGTAGAAAGAGGGTTTACGTGGTCTGCGGTGGCCAATGGTGACGTCGGCTTTCTCGTCCCTGTGAAGCAGATCCCACTGAGTTCTGCAGTGATCCCCCACTAACTGGGAACATCGTGTGGGGCCACTTTTATTCCTCCAATCATGTCCTGCTGCATAACTGGACATTTTAATATAATGTTTAAAACGATTTTACCAAGAAACAACTGAAAATCTGCTAATCTTTTGCCTCCAGTTATTCCAACAAGCAGATGATCAACACTCCCAAATGCACCTCCAACGCTGTCTTTATGATTCTGGTCATGACCGGATTTAGCTAATGCTTCTCACACAACAATTATTTAAAGTGTGCTTGAACTGACCTGGCCGTCCGCTCCACCTTGCTTCCTTGTACTCGTCACCATTTCTAGTTTGGCATTGTTGGGAAGGTTGGCAAACCTCCACGGCAGCGTCAGGTCAAGAACGGTCCTCTGAAACCTGTCAGCAAGTTTAAATCAGAAACAAGGCAGCTGAAATTTGTAGCTTTTACTTGCCGTGTCATATCCTAATTACAAAAAGGATCCTGCTGGGCTTCTCATCTTAACCATATTGACATTGTCGTCAGCATATAATCAAGGTGTGATGGAAACAGGCTTTTGGGGTAAATCTAGCAAATATAAACTGTAAAAATGGCTCAGGCCTTTGTTGTGGTTTCTAGTGGACAAAGTAGGTGGAAAGAAAACACTCCATTAGGCAACCCTATAATTAGACACTAAAAAACAAACTCACATAGATGAGCATTTTTAAGAAATATTTTATCCATCTCAGTTTAGGTGACTAAAAAAAAAGAACGAGTACAGGAGGTAAAATCCTTTTTTTGGTCGATCTCAATAGTGTTTATTACAAATAAATCAACATGGTGTACTAAAAGCACACTCAAAAAAACTGCTACGTCCACATGTCTTTTTTAATATAACTAAAACAAAATTTTTAATGGATAAAATAGGGAGGCAGACACTTGTGAACATAACGCCAGTGAAGGGAAACTTTAGAGAGCCGCAACATGTTCCTAACACCTTCTTATGCCAACTTGAGGTTAAAACACAATTGCAAAGTCCAGCTAATATATAATTTATTAAAAAAATAAATAAATCATAAATGGAGACATACTGTATATAGTATAGGATTTTAAGATCCTTAGTGTATCCCTGCAGTGCACCTGTGGTCAACGGATAAACCGGATACAGAAAGTCTACACACCCACATTAAGATGACTGGTTCTTATAATGTAATAAAAGTTTAAAAAAGATAAATTATTTTTTAAAACCATTCCATCTTCAACATCTTCAATCTGTATTTGTCAACAGAAAAACTTGGAACTGGATAAAATAAAAGTAATGCGGTTTCTAAATGGGCACCACTTTTAAATGGGGATGTGGCTGTGCTCAGAAAAACCTGACGTTAAAACTCAAGGTAAATGGGGGTCTTTTCAACAAAGCCACTATTTAAGGGGGCTTCAATTAATGGCAAATAATGTTCAGGTGCAACATCTTGCAGGGTCTGCAGAGACCTTCCAAAGCATCAGCAGGATCTCAGTGGCAAATGCTATTAATCAGGACAAGGCCACATTCACTCCTGCAGATTAAATCCTACATCAGAGGTCCAGAAATATGTCTGATCAGGTAAGTATTATTTCTGTTTTGTTGTTACAACAGTCTGAGCTCAGATTGCCAGGTCATGTGACCCATTCGGCAACGGATCCAACCCTCTCAAGTCACATAGGCGAGTTTTTGAGAGGGGCAGCCCGCACGGAGCATCGATACGCGCCAAATACTATATATTGACCTGAGAAATCATTTTATATATCTCAAATTAAACTTGGGTCAAAACTTACACGCCCCTGCTTTAAGGATTGCCTCTTTTAGCGTGCCAAAGATCCAAAGCATACATCCAAATAACCTAAAGAATGCCTTCACTTGAAGAAAATACAGATCCTGACAAGACAAGATGTGCATCGCTGACAGAGTCCTATCAGAAAATACAGAGTGCTGAAATAAAAAAGCAAAGGTTTAAGAGTTGGCACGCTTATGCAGTTATACTATTGAAGCTTCTCTCCAG
This sequence comes from Fundulus heteroclitus, assembly GCF_011125445.2. Taxonomy (NCBI): domain Eukaryota; kingdom Metazoa; phylum Chordata; class Actinopteri; order Cyprinodontiformes; family Fundulidae; genus Fundulus; species Fundulus heteroclitus. The sequence goes on along the minus strand of NC_046365.1, from coordinate 24,902,641 downwards.
CTGAACCGTTTAGTGTGCATAAATTAATCTGTATATAACAAAGTAAACATGGAGTTTAACAGTGGCGTGTAGACTTTTTTTTTTAAAGAATTCTTTAGAAATTGCTCCAACATATCGGATGTTTAAAATGCTGCAACTTTCCTAGCTTTTAATCCAGATAAACCATCATGCGATCAATTTGAAATAAAATATCTTTGAAACACCCAATGCAAATATTAAATAGATAGATAGATAGATAGATAGATAGATAGATAGATAGATAGATAGATAGATAGATAGATAGATAGATAGATAGATAGATAGATTCACACTTACTTTAAACCGTGATCATTGGGGTCGAATCCATGTTTTTTGCAAACATCTTCCAGCACCTGAGCGAGGTGAACACAGCCAGAGGGCTACAGGTTAAACCACTACAGATAATTACACAGGTATACTAACTTGATGAGCCTTAAAGGCAAAAACTGACCCGTCACTGGCTAGCAGGTGTTAGCCTAGCATGCTAAGCGAGAAACAGTTCGCTCCTGTGTGTTCACGCAGAAATAGGAACATATAAAGCTCCACGGGACCGAGAGCACCGCGTGGGTCTCAAACAAGGAGTTACCTGTAGTAAAGATGTGTTTGGAGCCACTTTGATGGGCTGTCGTCTCCCGTTTGGAGTCAGAACCGTCACAGCTGAACCGCTGGCTGCCATTGTTTGCAGTGACGTCACAGTGTTTGTTTGAATCAACTTTATTGTCCTCGTCGCACATAGGACACGCACGTGAATGAAGCTGGAGCTGACTTGCTGCACAGCAAACGTGTTCAGTACGTTTGTTCTTGTTTTAAAAAAAACTATAATAAAATAATAATAATAATAATAATAATAATAATAATAATAATAATAATAATAATAATAATAATAATAATAATAATAGCTACTTTTAATACTATTACATCAATGAGTATTAACGAAGTATATATTGAACAGCCACAAATGTATAAGAGAATATAATGATTTATCAATATATGTAGTGCATTGTTGAATATACGGCTTGCACAACGATAAACTTACAGAATGTGTTAAATAATAGCACTGTTGGTAATTGATTCCAAAGTGTACAATTTTTTGTTGACAAGTACGTACTGTAATCATCCCCGTTTTGCAGGTGGATAGATTAGACTAAAGGTCGATTTCCCTGTATGTTTAAATTTACAACGCATCCCCATTTTTTGCTCAGCTGTTTATATTTGTAAATAAGAGATGCAAAAGTTTCTGGCTCAACTTCCAAGGTGCATGAAGAGGGTCAACGAACTGGTAAGAAGAAAACTTCAGCAACACTTGAAGTATTACAAGCAAACTTTATTAGCAGGCCAACACATTTTGGCTTGTGGCCTTCTTCATGGTCATACATATATTTATATATAACCCATTACACTGTCTTTACCAACCAAGTACAACATTGGATAAAATAATCTAATGTTGTAGTTCTTTGTAAAAGAACAAAAGAGATAATATTTCCAAACTTTTTTTTTTATCAATCAGTTGATTGTATTTACCAACAACACTCCCTGAGGCGCTTAAGTGTGCAAATAGTCCTTTGCAGCTAATGGATTCATTTTCTAGTCGAAAAGTCAGACAGCAGTCTGCAATAATGTGCAATAAATGTAGGTCTTCAAGTTGCAGAGCTGTGCAACTTGCATGGATGTTCAAACAGACAGTCCTTGAGAAGTTGAAGCGGGTGCGAATGCACATGAGAAATGGAGGACTAATAAACCCCTGGGGAGAATCCGACAAAGGTGGTTTAAATCTTCAACAAAGTGTGTGGGAAGTTGATTTTCCTACTACACTCATATTCAGTAAATTAAAACATGTATTTCTAACAGGCTTGCTTGTCAGATTAAAATGACCTTTTAAAAAAACAACATTTAAGCAGGTACTAAATATACTTTTCACGAAGCCCCCACTTTTGCATGAAAAAAAATGAAAAATTTTCATTGGTCAGATGCAATATTCTAATCTTAAATTCAGTGGTTTTATTGGCTGTAGGTGGGGAAAAACATATGATTAACAGATATAAAGGCTTTAAAACATCATTAGTCTGTGTTAATCTTTATAATATGTTTCTCTTAGTGAACTGAGTTGTTGAAATAAATAAACTTTTCAGTTATATTCTAATTTATTAAATATGACTATATACCAAGAACAGAGGATCAGCCTGATTTTACTATATGCTATGGTGGTAAGATACTCTGTATAAATGGGAAGAGGACATGTGGTGTTGCTGGTGAAGTTTACCCACTCCTTTGAACAGTTCACAGCCATAAACTGTTTTATGCAAAAACACTTTTTATGCAAAAAACATGGGCATGACGGTAAAGCAGTAGGAAGAGGATATGCGGTTTTCAATTGCTTTAGCAAAGAAAAACTTTAAAATGTGAATGTGCATTTAGCCCCCTTTACTCTAACACCCCTCAATAAGAACCAGGGCGACAAATTGCTTTCTAAAGTAGTGATCAGTAGATGTGTGTAATTTAGGAATCAAATCCTGTCCGGCCATTTCTGTATGAAGTTTGCGTGAATTCTTCATCTCCCACAGTCCAAAAGCATGCATGCCGCTTCATCTGGCTAACCTGAAATGCTCTCAGGACAGAGTGTGAGCTTGAGCAGTTGTTTTCGCTCTGATTTGTCTCTGTGCTGCTCTGCGATGGCCAGGCAGCCTGTCAAGGATGTGCCCACCGACTACCTAAAAGACTTGCAGCTGTAACTGCAGTGAAAGCTGGTTTGACAAGGTATTAGCCCACAAGGGCTGAATGCATACCTCACTTTTTAGATATTTATTGCCTTTTTAAAGGAAAAAAAAACAAACAAAAAAACAGGTATCGTTTCCTTTCCGCTTCACAATTATGTACTACTTTGCATTGGTCTTCCACAGAAAACCTCAATGAAATACATTGAAGTTTGTGGTTGTGACATAATGTTTCCTTTTGCAAGGCACTATGTAAGTCACCACATTCAATCTGGTTAACAAAATAGATATTTATAAGACCATGAAATCTGGCCCCCAAACCAAACGAGATCTTCTCTGGAAAGGTCCAACACATCTTGCATTGACATCAAGACAAATGGGTCTTTTGAAAAAAAAAAAAAAAAAGCAATGTTTGTTTAATTTATTTCTGTGGATGTAACCCTACAATTGTGGATTTACGATGCAACAATGCATTTCGAAAACGTCCACAACGGTTAGAGCCACATGTCGCTGATGCGAGGGTGCTGAAGTTTCTCCCATTGTTTTGGTGAATCCCAAATCCATCCATCTGCAAAGCATTATCTTCCGCAGTATGAAGCTCTATTTTTTGTTTTTTTCAAATTATTTTAGGATGTTTAAAAGCAAGATGACAAAACACAAAGAGGTTGGAATTTATTTGCAGTGGTCTTGTGAGGAGAGGAAGATTGATCCCGTCAGTGGACCGACCACAACACAGCCAATCTGCTACCCAGATGACTTCATGTGTGCACCGCCAGGGGTCTGACAGATGACCGGCGCAGATACCAGAGAATCAAGGCTATTTTCTGTCAGCGAGGATCAAACTGGATCAAAGCTGGAGTCTGACCGAAGAGACAACGGGACACGTGGCACCGACAGATGGAGAGGTGTGAGGAGAAGGGCTTTAGAGGCCCGACAACTGACTGGCTGGGTTTAGGCTACGTTCAGACACAAACTAGAAAGGAGAAGCAGACCTCTGGTAGGAAACTGTCACCATCTGAATAAACAACTAAACAACGAGCTTCCTTCCTCACTCAGCAGGACCCAAGCTTTGACGTTTATTGGATGGAGAGCGTTTTATGATTTTTCTCAACCCAGGTGTTTAAAAACACATGAAGTAATGTTTGTTGTGTTTAAGGTGATATTCAGCACCTCCCTTTCAGCCAAAAACACACCTCTTTCAATGTCTGATTGGGATGTTAGGTGATGGACCAACACAAAGCGGAGTATAATTGCAAAGTCACAAGAAAATAATATATGACTCAAATGTATTTTTTTTTTTTTTTGGTGCGCATTGGTTTTTAGAGATGTGAAGGAAATGTCTCGACAGGTGCAACAAGCCTGACAGGAGGATGGAAGGAGGAGTCTGAGGAGTTGATGAATAAGGACAATGAGAGAGAACAAAGAGCCGAAGAAGGGACCACTGTGCATCAGGAAAGAGCAAAGATTGATAATGATGAAGTAAGGGAGGCACTGAAAAGGATGAAGAGTGGAAATACATTTGGTCCCGATAAAAGCTGTGGAGGTATGGAAGAGTCCAGGAGACACAGCAGAAGAGTTTTTGACTAGGTTGTTCTAGGCAAGGCAAGGCAAGGCAAATTTATTTATATAGCACATTTCAATACAGAGACAATGCAAAGTGCTTTACATGATTAAAATATAGGGGGGGGGGAAAGCAAGCATGAATAAAATGTAGAAACAAAATAGAACATGGAAAAATAGAAACTAAAAGCAAACATTAAAAACGGTTTGACAACAAAGTTTAACTAATGGTGTTTCAGTAAAACAGCTTAACTAGAACAGTCAAAGGTAATTCTAAACAAATGTGTTTTTAATCTTGATTTAAAAGATCTCAGGCTTTCAGCACTTTTACAGTTTTCTGGAAGTTTGTTCCAGATAAGTGGAGCATAGGAACTAAATGCTGCTTCTCCTTGTTTAGTTCTGGTTCTAGGTATGCAGAGCAGGCTGGTGCCAGAAGACCTGAGTGGTCTGGAGGGTTTATACGCTGATAACAAGTCTGATGTATTTAGGTGCTAAGACATTCAGGGATTTATAGACTAACAGAAGTATTTTAAAGTCTATTCTCTGAGATACAGGGAGCCAGTGTAAGGACTTTAGAACTGGGTTCATGTTCTCTACTTTCTTGGTCTTAGTGAGGATGCAGGCAGCAGCGTTCTGGATCAGCTGCAGCTGTCTGATCCACTTTTTAGGCAGACCTGTGAAAACACCGTTGCAGTAATCTATTCTACTAAATATAAACGCATGGATTAGTTTTTCCAGATCCTTCTGAGACATCAGTCCTTTAATCCTGGAAATGTTCTTCAGGTGATCTTCTGGGAGATCTTAGAGAGCGAGAAGCCGCCTGGTGAATGGAGGAGGAGGGTGCTGGCACCAGTTTTCAAGAGCAAGGGAGATGTGCGGCAGCTACAGAGGAATAAAATTGATGATTCATACAATGAAGTTATGGGAAAGAGTGGTTGCTGCTAGACTGATGTCAGTGAGTATCTCTGAGAAGCGGCGTAGTTTCACGCCCTCTTAAACGTACTACAGATGCAGTATTTGCTTTGAGGATGTTGATGTAGAAATACAGAGAGGGTCAGAAGGAGCAGCATTGTGTTTAAGTAAATTTAGAGAAGCACACGGCAGGGTGTTGAGATAGGAGCTGCGGTGTTGTATGATGGAGCCTGGAGTAGCAGGAGGTGAGCGGTGCAGGACATGAGAGCTGTTAGAGAGTTGAAGCAATGTGTTCAAGCAGGCTGGAATGGGTGAAGAAAAGTGTGACCAAAGCAAGATGGCGGTGAGAGCAGCGATGATGTCTGGTTCAGAGACAGCGGCACTGAGGAAGAGACAGGAGGCAGAGCTGGAGATGTTGAGGTTCTCTTTGGGAAGGATGAGGATGGATAAGATCAGGAATGAGTTCATCAGAGGTTCAGCTCATGTTAGATGTTTTGGAGATGAAGCTAGAAGAAGACCAAAGAGGAGATTTACGGAGGACATGAAGGTATCTGGTGTGAGAGAAGAAGATGCAGAAGATAGAGTTGGATGGAGACAGAAGATTCACTGAGGCGACCCCTGAAAGGGAAAAGCTGAATGAAGAAGATTTCTATTCAGTCAATGCTCTGTCTACAACTACAGCTGCAGGGTTTTTTTTGGCGTAAACCTCAACCAGCTTTGTACATTTAAAGTGAAATTTTTTGCCTAATCTTGTTTGCAAATGATCATAAACTTTTGACCAGCTTTATTTAATGGGGACTGGCCGCAAACCAAGGCTAGCAAATGATGCAAATTCTCAGCGTCTGACTAAATACTCAATAGGTTTTCATCTGGTACTTTGACTATTATTGTTTCTGTTTGTTTTTTGTTTTGTTTTAGGGTTCTTGTCTGCATTGGGTCATCTCTTGTTCAAAATACAGATACTCAGGCATGATCAAATCTGACCTTAAATACTCTACATGGAACAGTTGCATCACACCTTCAGAATATGATTTCCATACTTTTTTTTTGGCTTTGGTACTAAATTAGACTAAGGAAAGCGTAAAAAGGAGAAAGGTCAGGAGGACGGCCTCACCCAGGGCGATATCAAGCCAAGATCCAGCACCGGTTGCAAATCTGCTTAAGTTTCCAGGAAAAACAAACCGCTTTATTTTTAGTTTGAGAGATCAGTAAGTTATGCAGGAATGAGGCCACCTCTACCTGTCTCAGTGCTACACGTACCACTGACACGATTAAAACTCCTCCAGTGACCCGATCACCTCTAGCAGCAGCACAACGTCATCCTCACAAACGACATGACAAGTCAGGTCTCCGTTTCCAGCTCGCGCAAAGAGCAAAAACATGTGCGTGAAGCTGCAGCGCTGCGTGACCCTCACCAGCCTGCGCGCGCCCCACTCACACCACCGCGTCCAATCAACACTTCAAAGGCTGCGCGGTCATGTGACGAAGCAACATCAAAGGGGCCGGGTGCGCAGCTAGACCCGGCGAGTGGGCGTGCGTCAGGGTGTGGGGACCGACGCCCCGCGAGGATCGTCGGCCAACCACAACACAGACTGATTGGCCCGCGGTAGTGAGAGGGAGGGAGGGGTAGGAGGGAAGAACTTCAGATAAATACCCTCCTCATCTGGAGATCATGAGCACTTGGACCAGCAGGGAAATAACGCTGCGCTCAACAGATTTTACAGGTTTGCCTGTGCGCGTAAAGACGCGCGAAAATGGACTAATTTAGTGATCTGAACCGAATCTGTGCCATAATTCTGGGTGATTTCGAAAACAGTGGCCTTTCTCTCAAAGGAATGATGGAGATCCATAATCTGCGCTCGTTCAGTCCACCGTGAGTGGGCGATTGCTTCCAGGGGGACTTCATGCGCTTTAACAGGACTTCCTATCTCTCCATAACAAAGCATGCTGTGTTTGATTCGGGCCCAGCTCACCTACAAGTCCCTGTAACAGCTAGAAATGAGGAGCCGTGGTGGGTTTAAAAGCTCGGCCGGACTGTCAGCGGTGCGCTCCTGTCTGCTGCTGCTCTTCATCCACATCGGCGCTCCGTTGGAAGCGCGGCGAGTGCGCGGCGGCCGTGCCCAGAGCAGGAGGATGCAGCCGCAGCAGCAGGAGCAGCAGCAGCAGGCGGGCCAGCAGCGGCTGGAAGGGCCGGAGAGCTTCCCATTAGACTTTACAGCCGTGGAGAGCAACATGGACAACTTTATGGTGCAGGTTAAGAATCTGGCGCAGTCACTGTACCCGTGCTCTGCGCAAAAGCTGGAGCAAAACATGAAGCTGCACCTCTTGAAGAACTCGTCCGTGACTTGTAATGATGGTTCACCTGCGGGGTAAGTGGACTGTTGGAGCTTGAACATCAGCTATTAAAAGGATTTTCTATGTAGGCATAGAGACAGCTGCGCCCGCAGGCTCTGGTGGTTGGGTCCCCCTGCCCCTCAATCCCCTGTCACTCCGGATGTGACCAAAATGGATCAAAGGCTCAGATCAGAGAGTGCGCAGAGTAAAGAGATCATGCCCGCCGACCCACAGACCTTGATCCCTCATGTGATAAAGTTTTAAATTCTTGAAAGTTATCCAGACTACTAAAGCAAAACTAGATTTGAGTAAAAAAAAAAAAAGAAAGGAAATAAAAAACTATTTTAAGTGCCTTATTGTAATAATTACAATTTGTGACATTACAGCTACCAAATTCAGTGCGTTTTATTGGGATTTTTTTTTAGGATAAACCAACTTTATCTCATTGTAAAGTTGAAAGAAAAGGATCCATGATAGCGTTACACATTCAGAGACTAAATGTTGTTCCCATCTTTCTCTGCGAAACTGCTCCGTAAGAATATAACACACACTTTCATCTTCTGTCACAGATTCCCAGTTGGATTTAGGTCTGGGCTTTGACTGGGCCATTCAAACTCATGAATATGCTTTGGTGTAAAGTTTAAACCATCCCTCCGTAGCCCTCGCTGTTTGGTTATGGTCGTTGTCGTGCTGGACAGCGAACCTCATCCTCAGCCTCGAGTCTTTCCCATTTTCGCTTCAGCTCCAACCAGCTTCCCTTGTAACCCCGCTGAAGAAAAGCATGCCCACAGCATGATGCTGCCACCACCGTGTCTCCTTGATAGTGGTGGTGTTTTCTGGATTTTGTGCGGCGTTAGTTTTTCTCCATCCATATTGTTTTGCATCTCAGGCAAAAAGTTAATCTGACCAGAGCACATTCTTCCACAGTACAGCTCCCTGCAAGATTTCCAATAGATTTGATTTTTTTCTTGTCAGTCTTCCATAAAGGCCAGATTTGTGGAGCACAGTCAACAGATTCTTCCACCTCAGCTGTGAATCTCCGTGTTCTCCTTCCAGTTTCAGATTATGGATCGAAGAGCGTCTCTGTGAGATGTTCAGAGCTTGGGAAGCGGTTTTATAATCTAACTCTGCTTAAAACGTCTCCACGATGTTCTCCCTGACCTGACTGCCTATACAGAGATAAAATTAAACACAAGTGAACGTTATTTATTGATTAGGTGTCCCCTGAAGGTGACTTGGTTGGATCGGAGTAAAGAGGGTTGAAATTCAAATGCACGCAACACTTGTAGCTAAGTTTGGATTTTTAAACCACATATCAGTTTCTTTCTGCTGTGTTGTGGTATCCCAGAAAATCCAAATTAAATATATGAATGCTTACATTTGCAAAGATTAATAAATCACAAATACGCAGGACAACTTTTTTTCCACTTTTGTTGAGCGATCTCGTTTTAATTGTCTGTATTAATCACACAGTTTCCTTTTCTTTATATAGTACATCCTCAGGTCTCGTGTTTTTAACCAGTCAAATATGTTTACATTTTACTGCACTTATTCATTTTTCAGTGTAGTTGAGATGAAGAATTGCTGGTTATTGTCCCAATAATGATTATGATAGCGATTGTGCTCCTGCTCCAGAGTTCACAGAAATGTTTCCTAATTTTTTTTAGAATGACATTTTATTACTTGCAATATTAATAAATTACTATTATTAACACCGTGGTCCCTGATGGCGAGCATGCATATCTCCAGAGTATCGGTGCGTGTGCTCACAGGGCCTATGGGGGACTGAAAAAGTGATAAAAGCGCTCCTAAAGGATCCAAGGCCTCCATCAGAGAGCTTAAGTTGTGTGAATGCAGCAGGTGGTTGTGTGCACAACCCGTTTCTCCCTGACGCGATGCTCTTCTTCAGGTACTACATCAAGGAGTCTAAAGGCAGCAGGAGGTGGCTCCTGTTCCTGGAAGGTGAGAGTGGCAGCATGAACTAAAGTCGGCCTGGTGCAGCTTTGGGAAGCCTGTTGACGAGCTCAGTGTGTGTGTTGGCTGCAGGTGGCTGGTACTGCTTCAACAGGCAGACCTGCAGCAGCAGATATGAGACCATGAGAAGTCTGATGAGCTCCTCCCAGTGGCCACAGAGCAGAAAAGGTACGACTGCGTCACCGCATGAGCCCAGTTTGAACAGTCAGGATTCATGCAGGACTTGTGTTTCCTCTCTGAGTTTGCATTGATCCTGAAAAGCCAAGCTCTCACCGATCTCCTGCTAACCTTCTCCGTGAGCATAATCCCCACTGTGGACCAGAGCTGCAGCTACGAAAGTCTTCAAAGCCATGGGCTCACCCGCTGCAATGAAAACACTTTCTCCACAAAGACACACAGAATCACCCAGACCTGAACCATCATGAACCGGCACACGAGAGGTTTTCCCTCCTCTCATTCATCTTCTGTGTTTTCACAGGAACGGGAGTTTTGTCTCCAGAGCCAGAGGAAAACCCTCACTGGTGGAACGCCAACATGGTGTAAGTGCTCGTCTCTTCATTCAGCTGTTTTAGTTTCCCTCCTCCTCCTCCTTTCCATTTCCAACTTATTTAAACGAAGAAACTTTTATACTTAATGCAGACATGTTTGGGGGGAAAACCTGGCAAATATGTCTTTTAAAAAAGGTTCACAACTAAAATATTCTAGTTTTTAGCAAATGTGGGACTCTGGTAAAAGAAAAAAAACATTTATTATAATGAAAAAAAGAAGAGCAATCAGGGATCAAGGCAGATGAAAATATTTGGAGGATTTGAATCTAACAAACCCGTCTCTTTGCCAGCAGCAGCAGCAGCAGAGAAGAGCTGTCTTAATAGTGTCGTGAACAGCAGCAGCTTAAATGGATTCAAAACGCTTTGTCAGCAAGAGAAAAAAAGCTAAAAAAGCTAAGACTAGATTATTTTCTGATTATGATCATTGGTGTTGTGGAGTTTCATTCTGGAGAGACATTTTCAGGCGATGCAAGACGCAGTCAGCCAGAGATCAGAACCAGTCTAGCTTTCCCAACTTTGAATCGATCTGCACATCAAGTACTGAAAAATAAGATTTTTTTTTTTAGATTAGATGAAATGCACCTAAATATGCACCCTTAATAGATAAAAACAGACGCAGTTAAAGTGATATGCTATCATGCATGACGGTAATCTTGTAAATTTTTCATCTTCTGTTGGGTGTTAAACCACTTTCTCAATCCAAAAACTATGCAGCAATTAATTTTTCTAATTCCTCTTTTTAGATGTTATATCCAGAGTGCGAAATATGGGGGGGTTCGGGGGGGCTCGACCCCCCCGATTAACCCATGAGACCCCCTGAAAGCCTCAAAAGCAAAATTTAAAGGGGGTCCTAAATTGTGTCAAAAAAATTTAAAATCAAATATTTTTTGTCACTAATGGTCACTAAAATGTTTTTAAGCTCAACATGTCCAGTATTCAATTCAAATTTTTTTTTCACAAATATATTCTGTTTTTTTGCCAAGTGGAACCAGCCAATCCTGTTTGCGTATGCAACTTAGCCATGTGCGCGCGCAAAACAGAAGAAAGACGTAACGTTGACAACAATTAATACTAAAAATGTTTACATTTTAGTATTAGGAACTGATCTTATCTGTTGTGCCTGTGCACTTTATCTGTTTCACTGTTGGTGAATGAGAAACATCCTCTCGAATCCTTGTATGTCTGGTGAATGTGAAGAATTGACATTAAAGCTGACTTTGGTTTTGACATTATAATGTTATAGGCCTACTGCATATTGAGAAAATTTAGATCGGTATTGCGCAACAATCGGGAGATGAGGACCCCCCCAAACATTGACAGGTATTTCGCACACTGGTTATATCCATTAGAAATAGTAAAAATGGAATCAGACTGAAAATCCCAACCGGCCAGGAAAAGACTGATTGGTGCGCCACAAAAAATATACTTCAATTATGTGTTAGTTACTTTTTTTTTTGCACCTGTCCTGCTCTGACAGCTTCAGCAAACAATACGGTCTGGTTACCTTTGCTGTGTCGTGGGCAGATTCGCTCAACAAAACGGGGTTCTCAAGGTAACAAAGAAGACAGGTGTGATGAGCCAAAAAAGATGATGGGCAGAAGTCTAACAATTTACCCGATGTCGGTGTTTAATAGCTGAATTTGGCCCGTCAGTCACGCCTAAAAGCACATCTTTGTTCAGTTTGCTGTCATGCAGGCAGATTGCTTTATGTTTGAAAACTCACCAGCATCGTTTCACTGATCTGACTGTAGTTTTAAATCCTGCTGTTTTTGCTCTAACAGTGTTTTTTCTACCTATTTCCTGCAGTTTCCTGCCTTACTGCTCCAGCGACGTGTGGAGTGGAGCCATGCCAAAGACCGAGCACAGTAAGACGCAGAAAATCAGATCAATCACCCCCCCCCCCCTTCCCCAGTTTGCAGGTTTCTGGAAGCCACAACAAGCCAAAACGTAGGGCTGATTACTTTTTTATCAGTTTCAGAGAGAGGGGTGTTTGCACATGTGTGAGACAGGATTCTGCTGAGGCACAAATCTGGGGAAAAAGGATACTTCTGATACTTTGTGGAAATGGGAAACATGAACACTCCAGTACTTTGGCCTTTATTGCCCAGATTGGAACCATTTTCTCATTACAGGGGATATGCAAGACCTTTAAAACTCTGCCAAAAAGCACCGCAGCGACTTTCAGACCATAAGATACAAAATCATCTGATCGGGTGAAAGAAGCTCGACCTTTCTGGCCGCGGCTCGCGGGCCGTGTGAACAGACCACCCACCGATCGACGGCATCCCTGCGACCGGCTGTGACGAAGCGCAGCAGCGTTCGCGTTTCGTCTTTCACACAAACGCAACAAACAGTTCTCAGGGTCAGGACGACGATGGAGGCCGATAAAGAAGGAGCAAAGCCAGGGGGGGAAATTTCTTTCAGAGCGCTTGGAAGCAACAACTGGCGTCATGTTGTACGTTTTAACGAGATTACAGCTTGAAGCGGAAAGCCAAGAAAGAAATGAAACAAGCAGGAAGGACTGGACCCGGTGGAGGATGTATGAGAAGGCTCTGACTCCTCAAAGTCCGACCTGGTTTGATTTAATTATGAAAAAAGAACAAGGGGGGGAAAAACAACCTTTGAGGAGGAACGCCGTGCAGAGCTTGCTGGATCCGTCTCTGGGAAGAAATGATGGTGCCAAGGCTGCCGAAGGTGCTTTTTGTCTAGGTCAGAGGTTCACATGTGGTCATCACAGGCGTCGCTTACTTCATGTTAAGTTTTTAATTCGTTATTTTAACCATTATCTTTCTAATCAGTGACAACATAGGGAACAAGCTTGTCATTCTTGTCGACTTTCTCTACACCACATACACTTATACGCCTCCACTAATGTTTGCCTAAATGCAAATGGCAGAGCAAACCGCACACACGCTTTCATAGGCTCAAACTGGGTTTCTCTCAAACCGAGAGAAACCCGGTTCAAATCAGCGGGAACCGACCGGCTGGAACCGGCAGGACTCAAGCCTGTCGCGCTCGCAGCCGGAAACTGCAGGCGCACCAGAGTCACCATCCTCAGCTAAAACCAGTTTAGCACCGCCGTGGACCGAGAGCCGGCAAAGACATCCTGATATCTCTGAGCTCAAGGTTGCAGCTGAACGAAACGAAAAAACTCCCCAGGCTCCTTCTGGAGAGATCCTTCCATGGTCACGTGAGACCAAGACTCAGCTGTTTGGCCACAGGGACCAAAAAGTAGATCTGGAGGAGCCTTTCGAAGCCAGAAAACTCCCTAATGGCTGCCAAGCATGGCGGTGGTAGAGTCATGCTGAGGTTTTGTTTCGCTGCCAGTCGTACTGGTGCAGTGAGGAAGGTGCGTGAAGTCATTCACAAGGATGACAACCTCAAGTACTTCTGCAGCTGGATGGTTTACGTCTGGACACTGCAGCCTCGCACCAAAACGGGTTAAAAAAATGGATAAAACCAGTCCAACAGTGTCGATCTACGTTCCTACCCTCATCTATGGTCATGAGCTTTGGGTCGTGACCGAAAGAACAAGATCCCGGATACAAGCGGCTGAAATGAGTTTTCTCCGTAGTGTGTCTGGGCTCTCCCTTAGAGATAGGGTGAGGAGCTCAGTCATCCGGGGAGGACTCAGAGTAGAGCCGCTGCTCCTCCACGTCGAGAGGAGCCAGTTGAGGTGGCTCGGGCATCTGGTCAGGATGCCTCCTGGACGCCTCCCTGGTGAGGTGTTCCGGGCACGTCCCACCAGGAGGAGGCCCAGGGGAAGACCCAGGACACGCTGGAGGGACTATGTCTCCCGGCTGGCCTGGGAACGCCTTGGGATTCCTCCAGAGGAGCTGGCCCAAGTGGCTGGGGAGAGGGAGGTCTGGGCCTCCCTACTGAAGCTGCTACCCCTGCGACCCGACCCCGGATAAGCGGAAGAAGACGGACGGACGGAAAAAAACAGTCCAACAGTGCAGTGGACTCAACCTCAGCCCTATTCATAACGTATAAACTATGCCTTGAGTAAACGCGTAAAACCAATTTAAACAAACACTTCAGGGTCTGCTGAGAAGAACCCGAAGCACGCCACACCTTTGTGGTTTCCCTGCAGCCCGCTGAGGGACGTGTGACCAAACGTTGGAGTGGGTGTCTGTAGAGTTAAGCCTCTATGTATGATTGCGACCCTTTGTGGCTCATCTCGATGCCAAATGGTGATATCTGCACTAAAGCGCTCTAAAAAGATTTCCTTTCTCCTGCCGGCTCTGCTTCCTGACTCCCCCTGTAGATGGAGCATGGATGACGAAAACATAACCAGACATTTACAGCCTAAAGGGGGATAAAAGGACAATAGCAACATGATAAATTACGGTCTTAGGTTCTGTCGTTTATTGATAAGGGCAGAAATGCTGATATTATCCAGGCGTGATGTTGTGTCTCTATAAACACAGACTCATTTATTTTCTCAGACGATTACGCCTTCATGGGCTCCCTGATCATCAAGGAGGTGGTGAAGGAGCTGCTGACTAAAGGTCTGGACAAAGCCAAGGTCCTGCTCCTGGCGGGCAGCAGGTGAGCTCACCAGGAGGCCTTCGCTCGGTCATTTTTCCTGTCATAACCTCGGTTTTGTCCCTCTGACTGGACTCTCGGTGTCACCAGCGCGGGAGGCACCGGCGTCCTGCTCAACGTGGACCACGTCGCAGAGCAGCTGCAGTCAGCGGGCCACGGGGGCGTGCAGGTCCGGGGCTTGGCCGACTCCGGCTGGTTCCTGGACAACAAGCAGTACAAAGTCACCGACTGCCTGGACACCATCAGCTGCGCCCCCACCGAGGCCATAAAGAGAGGCATCAGGTCAGGCAGCGACGGAGTTGCAGAAGCAGACGTAACGTAGGAAACGGAGAGGTTAACTTTAACGTTTGCAGGCACTGGGGTGGGCTGGTGCCAGAGAGCTGCAGACAGGCTCACGTGGGAGAGGAGTGGAACTGCTTCTTTGGGTATAAAGTCTACCCCACGTTGAAAAGTGAGTCACAACTCTCCATGAAGCCCCGAGACAACAAGCAGGGGGTTCTGATCCGCCGTCCGTACTGTGCAGGTCCGGTGTTCGTGGTGCAGTGGCTGTTCGACGAGGCGCAGCTGACCGCCGACAACATCCACCTGACCGGGCAGCCCGTCCACGAGGGCCAGTGGAGGTACATTCAGAACCTGGGCCAGGAGCTGAGGAGCACGCTCCGTGACGTACCGTAAGGCTCCCCCAAACGCTCCTCGCAGACACGAAGCGCCCGGATAAAGCCACGGCTTTCTAACGCGATCCCCTGTTTTTGATTGGCAGAGCCATGTTCGCTCCGGCATGTCTGTCTCACGAACTCATAACCAGAACGTAAGTCAGAACCTTTGTTCCTTCAAGTTGCCGACTCCTAAATGAACGTCTCTAGTGACACGTCTGACCCAAGATCCATGTTCACTTCTAAATAAGACTTTTACCAGCTTCTCTGCAATCAACCTGAACACGTGGTTACATTCCTAGTTTTCTCAATAAAGAGACTTTCCTGGGCTTGGATGTTCAGTTCTGTTAAAAGTTGACAGGCACTCATCACGGGCATCAATGTTATAGTCGCTTTACATGCTGCGTCTAAACTTCTATTTGTTTATTTTTAACTGGGGTGGAACAATTGCGTTAATGTTTTAAAAACAAGAATTTTAATGCTAATTTATTGTTGATTTTCTGTCATCCATGCCTGGCCAAAAATCAGTGTTGTAGTACTCGAGTCCGAGACTCGAACTCGAGTCCGAGTCATTAGCTAAATTTAGAGACTCGTGACTTGACTTGGACTTGAGCACTGATGACTCGAACTTGGACTCGGAATCCTACATTCAGATCATTCTGAATCGAAAATTGAGAAAAAGACTCAACTTTTTTTTTACATCATTAGGCTATAATTTTAATATGTCATTAGAATATTGTTTGGTGTAAGATTTTAATATCTAGATTATTAGTGCAATGGAATGTTACTGCTTCATGTCATACATCACACGTCACGGCATGTTCCTAAAACGAACGTTAATTTTCACTGCGGAACTTGGACTCAACTTAATCAATAGTGACTCGACTCGGACTTGACTCAGATTTTTTTTTTTATGACTTGGACTTGACTCGGACTTGAACACTGGAGACTCGAATTTGGACTCGGACTCGAGGCATAGTGACTTGACTACAACACTGCCAAAAATATACATACACCTCCCCACTTATCAAGCTGCACCTTGATCACACACCTTGTAGCCATCAGCAGGTTTCTGGCATATTCCTGGCTGGATATGTGACCACTTTGAAGCGAAGCCTGGACATTTTCTATAAGCCTGAGGCCGGAGACGTCCCAGAAGGTTAATGCCTGGCTGATTTATCCGTTAGTGATCACAGTCCTGCTGGAACATCTAGCTCAGGGGTCACCAACACGGTGCCATCGGGCACCAGGTAGCCCATAGGACCACATGTGGTGCCCGTCAGACTGTTCCAAAAATAGTACAACCATCCAGTGAGCTGCATCTGAAATCTAACCTTACGCAGTCACTCTTCCTTTGTAATCACGTTCCCATTTAAAAGATTCATAAATTACATTATCTAAAAAAAAAAAAAAAAAAAAAGCAGAAAAATGTGTTTATTTTACATAAAGTTAAGGTGAGCTTGGACTCTTCTAGTCCAAAGGTCAGCACTGGTAGCCCTTCGTATGACACAGTACCGATGAAGTAGCTCTCAGTTTCTAAATGGTTGGTGACTCCTGGTCTAGCTGTTGATTTGAGGTTGAAGAACTTGGAGGTAATCAGCAATATTCCACCTCTTTGTGCAACGCTACCAGTTCCACTGGCACTATAGCAGACCCTTAGCATGATGCTGCCACCTCCATGCTGCACAGCTGGTTCAGCGCTCTTTGGTTTGAAAAACCTCACCTGCCCTCCCCTCCGTACATTTTTCACGTCGTTGTAGACGATCTATACCCCAATCTGACTCGTCTGTACGTGAAACACGTCCACCAAGGTTATTTGGGTTTTTTATGTAGGAGTTAAAGGCGTCAGTGGATTTCAAAGCACAGGATTCTTTCTTTGTTGGCATCCTATAATATATATATATATATAAAAAAAAAAATACTGTGGGCATACATGGATATAGTATGCCAACAGTAAACCTGTAACTGCAAATTTATAATTTTTGATCCCTATATTTCTGAGACCTCTACCTCTGCAACATTCAATTTACAATATACAAATTATTTATATATTTATATATTTTACATACCCTATGAACATGAGGAACATATATAATTTGGTCTAATGTATCAATTACGATAGAAAGAAAATTTGAAAGCATGTTTTATTTTTTAAAACAACCAAAAAGATTTTCTTTTTTAAAAATGTGGAGTTTCCTCACAATTACCTGTATCAGGCTTTAAAGGGATTAAAGGGTAGCTCACCCCCAAATCCATTACAAAACCCCCAAATCCATTACAAAACAAAAAACACATTGTTTTGCTAATAAACTGCTAATAGGTTGTCTTATAGTGCTCTCTACATATGTTGGTCATTATTTTTATGACTAATTACTGCATAGTTCTTGATATCCTGCTTTGGGGTCTAAAACAGTCAGTGTGGCGCCCTCATAAGGTTTAATGAGTGTCTTGCATTGATTTCGAATCAGTATTACTATTGGTTCAAAATACGTTCAGTTTTCAGGAAGCATCCAAATTCAACCCTTACGAAAATGTATAAACTTTGCCTAAAAGCCAGGGCCTCGTTATAAAACGAGCCAATTTAAGATCTACACCATTTGCCTTAAGAAGAATTATGACAGAATCATAATGATAATTGGCAACGTAGTTTCTTCACACCTTGCTGAGGGACATTTACCTAAATAATGTAGGTGTTGGTATCTGAGTCTAATTCATGCTATAAATCCTACATAAAAAAAAAACAAGACTCCAACTTACTGACTCAATTCTAGATTTGTCTGACGGAAGAACAAGGTAAAGGCATCATTAAACCTCCTCCATTAAAATGGGATTCATGTCCATGAGGACATGTAAGCCTCTGAGAGGAAATACAGATCCATCCGCCGATAAAAGTAGTCCCCAACTCCCTGTAGTTTGGACCCACCTGCTAATTAAACCAAATTTTAATTGCATATTGTCACCTGTGGGAGCCAAAAATTAAGCCAAATGGATGCATAAAATATGCTAGTTTCATGTGGCAGCCATGTCTTCTTATTTTTTGTAAAAAGGTAATGCGCACAGTGCTAATTTATAGATTTTCAAAGGGTAAAAGCTGGTTAAGAAACCTCTTAAATCAGTTTTTCTGTGTCCCACAAACCGACGTGCAGGAACTGGATGGACATTCAGGTGAAAGGCTCCTCCCTGCCCAGAGCTCTCCACTGCTGGGACCGAAGCCTCCAGAGCAGCCTGCACCTGAACAGCAGCCAGGGCCTGAAAAAGCCCAGGAGCCCCCCGCTGAGAGGCTGCCCCCTGCATCTGATGGACAGCTGCCCCTGGCCGCACTGCAACCCGTCCTGCCCGACCATCCGGGACCAGCTGACGGGACAGGAGATGAGCGTGCTCCAGTTCCTCAAGCACATGGGCTTCGACGTGCAGAAGATGGCTCAGCAGCAGGGGATGGAGCCCAGGAAGCTGCTGGGCATGCTCAGTAACGGAAGCTGAGCCGCTTCCTTTTAAGCTAAAACGGGGGGCTGTTGTGGTTTTTTGGAGGCCAGTGTTTAAAAGCAAACGGATGACGTGAAGAGGGAAAACTCCTCTGACTCTTGACGCTTCGGTGACAAACTGAACAATGTGAACATTCACAAGTGCCTTGTATATGATAAGGACTGAGTTATGTATAACCAAGCCAGGTTTGAGCTGTTTAAGGCTTTATATGGGATCAACGTAGACCTACAGATATGCTATAACTCGGAGGTGGGTACAGCCAGTATAAAGCAGAAACATATATTACATTCTAAAGCTAATTTATTTCCATAGAACAAAACAAAAAAATTAAACAGGGTGGTAGATGTCGAGTTTTTCTCTGTTATTTTGGAAGATTATGGATTTTAGCTAATAAAAACCCAATAGACTCAGTTTCTCCTTGGATTTGCATGTTGCATAACTTCGACAAAATAGGATTTTAAAAAGCAAAATGTCATCTACCGCAAAATATGTTGATGCGATGTTCAGCTGGAGTTTTAGTGCATCGATGCAGCAGAGCATCGAGATCAGCCCTGTGGTGCTGCTGGGATGTTTTAGTGAAGCAACAGTAAGCTGAAACAGCTTCTGGTAACTCTGGCAGTGTGGGCCGCTGTCATGTCCTGCTGGAAAATAAAACCACCGTCTCCATAAAGCTCGTCAGCAGAGGGAGGCACACTGCAAAAAGGGAACTAAAAGTAAGTAAAGTTTTCTTGAAATTAGTGTATTTGTCCATGATTTGGGCAGGTAAATTAGATTATCTGCCTTTGGAATGAGTATTTTGACTCTTAAAATAAGATAATTAGATATACTGATCTTGAATAAGATGATGGAGTTGTTCCCATTTGCAAGTGCAACAACCTTATTCCATTGGCAGATCATTTAAACTTGCTCAAATCAAGGACAAACATTTAATTCAAGAAAAATTTACTTACTTTGAGTTCCCTTTTTTTTGGACTGCATGAAGTACTTTAAAATGTCCTGGTAGATGGCTGCGTTGGATGTGGACATCATAAAAATAAATAAAACTTCATTGATCCCCCGAAGGGGAGATTCATAGTCACAGCAGCAGCAGATACAACACAGACAAAGAAAGGTAACAGTATCACTGGTCCTGTGCAATAACAGCAGTAAAAGCTAACAATAATAACTAAATCATGGGTTCTGTCTCAGTCCTCGCACAGACTCTGAGACCGTGATTTCAGCAGCTTTAATTAGCCCAGGTAGGACACTTCTAATGAAGTCTGTGGTTCAGGAGCAGCTTGACATGACATAAATTTAACAGCTGTAGCTCATGCGCGCTCATGTGCTTGGATGCAGCCCCCTGAACAGACAGTTTCCTCAGCAATGACCTGTTATGGCTCCTGATATTTAGCTCTGATGTCTGTTGGAGAACTGCACTGCAAAAAGGGAACTAAAAATAAGTACAAATTTCTTGAAATTAGTGTATTTTTCCTTGATTTTAGCAGGTAGATAAGACTATTTGCCAATAGAATGAGATTTTTGCACTTAAAACAGGAACAATTCATCTCTAAAATAACATAATTAGACATCCTGCACTTGAAATAAGACGATGGAGATGAATTGTTCCTATTTTAAGTGCAAAAATCTTATTCCATTGGCAAATAGTCTTATTTACCTGCTCTAATCAAGGAAAATTACAATGATTTCAAGAAAATTTCACTTACTTTTAGTTCTGTTTTTGCAGTGTGTGTAGTCGACCATAGCATTTCTGTATTGAAAACCTGTTTTGTTTTGTTTTTGTCTTATGTAATATTGTAACATTCTGAGAAACTGAATCCTGGGTTTTCACTGAGACAAAATCATCAAAATGAACAGAAGTTGATGCTTGAAATATATCACTCTATATAGTGAGTTTGTAATAGATAAGCTTTTATATTCTTGAGAGACATCTGTATATGCGGTAACTTGTGCTGCGTTCCCTTATGTGGAGGTAAAATATTAATGCCAGCTGTTTACAGCAGCCTGAAGGGTGCTAGCGGGAAACGGCCGGACTGAAAACCCTTCCCAGCTTTATGTGGACCTTCCACATTAATGGCTGTGTGGATGGACAATGTGGCCATGGGAAAAGAAAAGAAAGGCCCGTCTATGATGCTGACCACTCTACTCACTAAATATGCTGCTTTTTTCCATGTAAAGTTATTGCATGGGTATTATTTACTGATAAAAAAAACTATTAAAGTCAAACCCTGTTCTTGTGCCTACAGTTCAATGTTTTATTTATTTTTTTTACTGCTCAAATCTTGGAAATCTCAATATTAATTCTACGTTTTACGTGCATGTTTGTAATAAATACCTGCATGCTTGTGGCTCCAACAGTGTTTGTTTTGTTTAGAAAAGTATTTTCATATACTGTATTCTGCTCACCTTTTAAATAAAATAAATAGAGATACACAGTGATGTAGTAAAATGTAATTTACTTACAAAAGCAAAACGATAATTTCACTATGAAAAAAAAAAAAGGAATAATATTTACACCCATGACAACACCTGAAATCCCAAGGTTTACCTATGGCACAATAATGAAATCTTTGGATTTCTACAACAGAAAAAAACTTCACAGTTAGTATAAAAGTGCTCCTTTAAGAAGAGATGAATACTAAATATTTCTCCTTTACAGACAAAATGATCTTGATGTTTCTCAGTTAGCTTCTAAAAAGACCTTTTTCTATCCTATGACACATAATTCTGCCATTCCTTGATCGTTTTCAGAACTACGTGCAGATAAGGCATCAAAAGTAAAAATATAAATATCTATTAAAATGTTTACTATAAAAAGAGATGGCTTTGTTTATGCCAGTGGTTTCATTTTGCTAATTTCCTCCAAATAAAAAGCATAATTTAACTTCCACCACTGCATAAAGTTTATGACGGCTCGTCTTTCCTTGTTGCTATTCCAGTTACAAACCCGGTGGCTGAAGATTCCTCAGACAATTGAGGAGGTTTATCTTCCAGAAGCCTTAACATCCAGAGTCCTGCAGCAATGAAAAACAGAAGAAAGTGAGCAAAAACAATAGAAACGGGACGCTAGTTTCGGTATCCAGCAGAAGTCATTGTGTGCTGTAATGATCGTAGGACAGGTATGGTGTATGTAGCTTTGAGCATAAAATCCCAACATACAATCACAACCATTTACTGATAAGCTCCTTTTCCAACGAAAGTCGTGGGATTTAAATATTTGGGATTTTAACTTTACCCGGATAATTTGAGTGATTTCTGTTTCCACTGCTCTGAAAGAAAATTTTTATTAAATCAGCCTAAAGACGTATGGGGGAAGTTGTGAAGAAAACTACACCTCCAGTCCAGCAGGTGGCGGTAATAAGAATAAAAGGCCAAACAAAGCTGAACCAAGAACCTCGCATCCCACCATTTACTCACAAAACCAGATCCAGAAAGCAGACCTGACGTATGCCGTCTTCCTTTAGTCCATTCTCAATCACAAAATATACGCTTAGATATGAATCTCGTTTAAAGTAGAAAACAACACCACGCAGGTCTTAAATATGGGTTTCGGCCAGAAACTGGACTAGACCTGCGGTAGGTGTCACTGTGGGTGCTTGGTAGTGCTCGTGCTACCGTGGAGCTGTGAAGTGAAGTGCGGGGAGCATTGCGTCACTACTGGCGCATCGCCATAACGTGCGTTGAGCTAACAGCTAGCGTGTTAGCTGTTAGCTATTTAGACCAGGAGCTTTTCTGACAATTTTATGTCGCTCTCAAACAATGACGCATTTAAAATAAACAAACGATGCTTAGCCTCACGGGCAACGAGTTAAGCCTGGCGGCCCGCCTGGCTTATTATAAACTGGGGGGAAAAAAGTCCGAACACTTCAAGAAAGGGTCCATCATTGTTGCTCGATACATAAGCCTGACCCCTCCATGATCCTGGGGTAATCTGAAAGTCATATCCCCAGACCAGGACCCTTTAATCTGAGAAAGTTTGGACCCAGGAAATTGGATTTACTCTGGTAAAATTGGGCTTGCTTTCAAAATCTCGGGTAATGGCGCAAAGTCCCTGCGATGGAAAAGTGGCTAGAGTTTCAGCGACGTCGCCCACTGAACTTGTGACAAGGATGAATTAAGTATGACAGCGCCACAGCACAAATCTAGTGACAGTAAAATATATACTGAACTAAAGCAAAATGTCTCAATCATGGAAATCTCCCCAAATGCTGTGAATCATCTTGTTATTTTAACAGCAGACTTGCCAAGAGTAATGAACAGGCACATTTTACCTGTACTGGATGAGGTTCAGTTCATCATACAACAAAGTGTTAAAGGAAATCCACCAGTCCAGCTCAATATTGTTTAATACTAATGGCCAATATAAAGAAATGGGCTTTCTCGAGAGTCTGTAGCAGTTTTCAGGCTGATCCAAATCAGACCCATTTCCCATTCGGTACCACCAGAGTGAATCTAGACAGTGACCCCTGGATCCATGTGCACACCTCAGATCTTCTTAGGAAATGTCCAGGTGTCTAAAAACCCTGGTTTAGAAAGCTCCTGGCCCTTTAAAGCTTTGCAATGCAGGATGGTCTGATTAATCCTCCAATAAGTCCTGATTTATACGGCCTCAATGTTTCCAGTACCACCAACATTATCCTCAGAAAACTTGAGCTCAGTTCCAGTAAATTTTCACTTTTTTTTTTTTTTTTACTTACACTCCTCAGTATCTTCCGTACCGTCAAAAGATTAGGCAAGTGTCCGTGAAATTAACCTCTGAGAAATAAACGTTCAGGGACCCATAGTCCAAATATGGCTAAATGTAGCAAGAGCAAATGAAATGTTTGTTTTCAGACCCAAAGACTGACCTGACTTGTGACTCTATTTGACGCTCGTTTCTTCGCATGGATGGACTGAAGCCGAGTAATTAGGAACTTTTTATCTTCTCCCTCCTGCACAGACAAATGGAAAAACAAGACAGGAAACACGAGTGAGGGAGAGGTTATGATCTCTCTGACTGCTGATTGTCTTTCTAATGAATTGGACTAAAAACAGAGGCGCGTGTGCAGACAAAGAGTCTTACATTTTCTATCTGCTCCTGCAGCAAGGTGATGATCTTCCGTTGGCCGTCCACCACCTGACTGTGGAAGTAGATGACTATCCTGGAGAAAAAATGTGATAAAAAGAGTCAAAACACGCAGAGTGTAATTAGACACCTCGCATGATTGTAGCATTTTAGCAATCTAAGTTTAATCATTATATTCTGTTGTTTTTTTTTAAATCTGCTTTAACTCTGCATCATCCTGCTACAGCTTGGTGAATGAGTGTGAGCTCACAGAAAGATGCCAGCGCCCACGAACAGGAAAAAGGGGTTTTCCACCAGGTAGGTGTGAGCCTTGGCCAGCAGGGACAAGTGTGGGTTTTCCCTCTCCAGCGCTTCCATCCAGTGTTTCCCCGCCTTGAACATGGTTTTGAGGCCGCGGAAGGGGCCGCACGACGCCGAAGGTTCGATACTGCCAACACAAGATGCCGTATGTGTTCACACAAATAAGTGGCAAATAATACAACAACTACTGAACCTGTTTCTGTTTTTTTTTTTTTTTCTGCATTTACACAAACATTCCCGTCACCGTCCCTAAAAAAAAACTGCTTTTCTTACAGCGGAGGCCAAAAGAGAGCAACTGATTTTTGTTTTGTTTACCAAAATGTCTCTTTTCTGTAGAATAATGAAGTTCAATAAGAAACATATTAAAACGCTTTTAATATCAAACAACTGATCATTGTTACGTGTTAACCTGTGTTTCCTTGCTTATGTCCAGAATAATATTTCAGTCCCTGAGTCTGTTTGTTATTACTTTAGTGTTTGTGACACGTTTTGCTGCTTTCTGTTAAAATCTATTGTTCATCACTGTTGGTAAAAGTTGCTATTGGAGGATGTTTTCATCCCATTATCAATCCGTGGCAGTGTTTTTAGGCACAGTTGCTACAGAGCCCACTCCCTTGGATGAGAGGTAGCCCCCTCAAGATGCTTCACTGTTAATATGGTAGCATTCGCCTTTTCTCCTCCTGCCGTTGTTTTTCCAGATGTCTGATGGGGGATATTTTGCAGAACAGAACTTGACCCCAGTCTCAAAGCCTAGCCCTGGTACTTCCTATTGAATATCAGTCTGTCCTTGGTGTTTCTGATAAAGGGAAGTGGCTTCTTTGCTGCTCCGTTAGACACCAGGCCAGCATCTTAACGTTTAGATGCTATACAGCTATACAGATGTGAGAAAGCAAACGTCTGCTTGCTGCCAGACCGTGGGAAGCTGTGCACTGTTTGCAGAATCCTCTTTAGGAGACAGATGTGGGACTTGCTGGACAACTGGACCTCTCTCCATGAGATTCTTAATTGTTTAAAAAAAAAAAAAAAGTTGGACTTTGGTACAATCTTGCTGGCAGCAGTTTCCCTGCCTATGAAGCAGTTTTGAGTTAAGCAATTATGAGAGCGAATGTGTCTTTGAAAGTAACAATGATTGACAAAAGAATCAACATTCTAACACAAAACACGTGTAAAGCAGCCGTTTACGCTCTTTAATTAACTTTAAATTACACAGTGATATCAGCCTTCTGGTCTTTGTTAACGTTTCCACTGGCTAACCCTCAACACGTCGACATGCTCCTAGCAGGCCATTTTGTAACAATAATTGGATTTTATCTGATCAATCTGCATAACAAATAAAACAAATAAATAGATAAGCTACAGCAGCATATTTTGTAAATAAAAAAATTTATCAACTTTTTTCCATGACTGTAAATGTTTAGTTAGCTCATGATCATTAGCTAAATCAGTGGATATCAGGGCTGGGCAATAAATCGATTTAATTGATTAATTCGAATTTACAATTCATTAAGATTACATTTTTTGGAAAATCTGAGTTTCATTTTGCCAACGCACTCAGAGGGCTTCCATGAAGAGAATAGCAAGCAATGCTGAATATGTTTAGGTAAATATATTGTCAAAATATTGTAAAGAGGAAACTTTTTACCATAAGACAAGGCACTAATTTAGTCATTTACTTATTTTTATTTAAGTTAGTTTAATGTTACACAAGTGAAGTCTGTTCTCAGCTCATTGTGTAAAACCACCAGCAGCAAACATTTAGTTATATTTTCATTGTTTACAATGACAAGACCGCCATCTTGTTTTACAACATGTATCACAGCTTGTATTTAGTTGTACTCTGAATTACGGTAAACTCCCAGACAAAATGCTTAACATAAAAGCATGTTTTTAAAATAATTTTGTTCATTTCTTTTTGTGAAATAAAAAGGAGGAAAAAAATAGATTAACTGGATTTGGTGTAATGTAATTGGACATTTTATTTTTAAGCCATATTGCCAGCCCTAGCGGATATAATGTTTTACTTGCCTCCCTATTCAGTGTTTTATTGGCGAGCACGGTTGTCAGATTATATACGGCGTCTGACTATAGTAGTGATAAAGGCGACTGAAGTACCTCCACATGGTGTATGTGACACAGACAGAGGCTCCGAGAAAGGAGGGGAAGCACAGGAGAGTGATGAAGATGGTGGTCATCTGGCTGACTCTGTACGGCCTCCTGGGGGCCTGACAGTTCATCATCACACTGCTCTGGGGAAGGGAAACACACACACACATACACACACAATTAAAGGGATCAGAGGTCATCATGTCTATAAAAACTGAGAACTCCAAGGTGAGGAAATAACCAGGAGTACTGAGCCGCTGGCAGGGGCGTGCATACATAGACACTAGGTGGTGCTAAAGCACTAGGAAGTTTGCCCTTTATCAACGAAAATGCCCTTTTGAAACTTTTTTTTTTATTTATTTTTTTATTTTTTTATTAATATTCAGGGCAGTCAAAAGTAGCCGGTCAACATTTCCCTGATTATATAATGGAGCGATATTTGTGCCTTCTGGGTGAGCGCGGAGCAGACCCTGGACTGGAAGCCGTCTTCTTTTTTTCTTTTTTTCTTTTTTTTTAACCTCGGAGTGGCCATCGTCCTTTTAGTACTATCTTTGATGTGTCAATCATACAATTTAACCAATCAAATCAACGACTGAAGGCAACATGCTAGCCAATCACAGCTGGAGAGGGGCGGGACACTGAGTCATAGCCTTTAGTCGCCGCCGCGGTTCGGCTGTGGTCACCGTTGGTGTCGGTAGAGCGGGATGGAAATTTGGTCTGATTACCAAACAATTACAAGAAGTGACAACGAAGCAGAGAGCGAGCTGGAAGGAGCGCTATTAATTTCTGTTTGAAATGTCAGCGCTGAAGTCTAAACTGGAGTAAACATTCACGCTAGGAGGGTTAGCTAGGGCAGCTAGCAGGGTTAGCTAGGGGACAGCTAGTAGCACAAGGAGCAGAACCAAGCACTAAAACTACTAAACTGAAGAGATTTGAGTTACTTGCAGGTAGAAGGGAACTCTGCTTTGTTCTGCTCCTTGTTCTCATAGCTGCTGTAATTACAGAACCTGTTCTAGTCAGAATTCTTACTTCAGTCAGTGTTCAGCCTTACACCAGCGCTCATGTTTATTAGCGTGTAGCTTATGCTGGACTTTTGAGTTAAGACACAGCGCTACAGGTTACCCTATGTCACTGTTAGTTTCCAGTAACCCAAACCAGCATAAAACCTGCCCAACTTAAAAGAAAAAACACAAGCCCAAATCTCAAACTCTCTCATGTTAAAAGCAAAGAACTATTAAACACATAAGAACATGCCATTAGCACACAACTGAGCTGAAGCAAAGAAAAAAAAACTGCGCATATGGGCTCCAAACAAAATGTACAATCAGACAACCAAATAACATAAGATCTCTTTAACAATCAGGATATTTCACCCAGAAAAAATAAATTATAAATAGCTTCCCAACATGAGTTGTAAAACTACCTTTAATATGAACTTAATTTCTCTCAGTATAGCTCAATTAAACATTTCTCTTACACGCAGTCATGAAATATTTTTAAGTTGATAAGTAGAACTCAACCCCTCTTGGGCGTTTACATTGACCAAACACTTGATTAACCATTATTCTTTTCTTGTTTTATTATAACAATCAATATTATTCATTATAGCTAATTTTCATTGACGATGTCAGATCGACAGATTCAACATATTTAAAAAATAAATGACTATTTTGATATATTTTGTTAGTAATTCTTTCTAAAAGCCCAACAAATGTCATGAAAAGCTTCCGAAATTTTTTACAATCTGCCCATAAGCTATTTTTTTTTCCAGCTCAATCTGTTCAAAAGCCTAATTGGTTGGAAACCTGCCTAATTTGGCAACACCGACTACACTATTGCTATTTGTTTGTTACAGTAGTCACAGAGCCACTGTTCAGTCTGAAGTATATATATATATATATATATATATATATATATATATATATATATATATATATATATATATATATATATATATATATATATATATATATATATATATATATATATATATCCTCCTACCTGATAGTGTGTAGCCTGCTACTGTAAAAAAAGTTTGACTGGCCTGAATATTATTAAGATTTTACTGAGGTCGGTTTTGAAATTATCTTGTGAAAACCTGAGCCATTAAAAACGATTGAAACAATGCCCCGAAATGAGCCACCTCCTTGCGCACACCCGACCAGACTATCTCTCTTCCTTTGTCAAGTGAACTCGCGCGGTCGCCTGCATCTTCTATGGAGAAGATGAGGAGCAGCTTAAGACAGAGCTAAAGGTCTTCCACTCCAGCTTTACTTCAAAGAACCTACAAGAAATATGTTCAATACTGAGGGAAAACAATGGCCAGCTGATCTTTCCTGACTTTGTCAAAATGATCCAAATATATGCAACATTACCAATGACGACAGCTTCAGTTGAAAGATCATTTTCCAAGCTGAAAATCATCAAAACTAAACTAAGAAGCCTGTGTGGAGCAGAAAGGCTCTCTGACCTTCTTCTGCTTGCCATTGAAAAAGACATTGAGGTAAAACACAGCGAGGTCATCAACATCTTTAAAGACATGGCACCAAGGAGGATGCTGCTTTAAAGTAGTACGCTTTAGTCTGTTCTGTTGGTGGTGTGACTTTTTACCATTGAAAACTCACATTTAGTAAATGTTACAAATAAAAGTCAAATTTCATTCAACATGCGTGTGTATTTTATTATTATTTTTTTTTATAATTAAGTGTTCCACGTGCGCTAAAAAGTGCCCTCCCCCCCTCCTGAGCACCTGCCCCCCAAAATGTCTGTGCACGCCACTGGCCGCTGGCATGAAATTTAGGGAATAACTGAAGTTTCAAGAAGACGAACATATAAGTACATGCAGTCAAAACAAAAACTACTTTGATGCGTGGTAGAAGCATGGATGTTGGGTTACGGCGAACAAATATGAAAGGTGTCAAAGCAGTAACTGAGTTGGGAGTTTAAAGAACTTACCATCTTAATGTAGAAGAGCAGCACCAACTTCAGAATCTGCACAGCAGGCAGGAGAGGAGTGAAAAGTAGACCCAACCTGGAGAGAATACAAAAAATTATAGATATCACAGCACTCGCGCGTGTGTGTGTGTGTGTGTGCTAACAACATGCTCTTTACCAGGCTAATGTCTGTCCGTAGATGAGGTCCAGGACATTCTTAGCGATGTCAAAGCCCGGTCTTCTTTTTCGCTTGAGCGCATTGTCAGAAAACAACCTTCAGAGAAGCAAAAGGAGCCACATCAAGACTTTGCTGAGCTAAAGTTCAGCCACAAGAGTAAATAAACACATATTTAAATTGTGATCTAGGGCTAAGAATCCCCATAGATTAAAGACACTGCACTACCAGAGGCTTTTTGGCTGTTTACGCCCAAATGTAGCACATATGGGCGTTTACTGGTAGACTCAATGTCTACTAAGGTTTAATGAATGTAAAGCTTCAAAAGAGCTAATACTTTCCATTATACTAATCCTACGTCTTAAAATCCCCTCTTAAAGACATGCCAGAGAATGTTCTGGAGGGAGCAGAGTTTCTGCAGCTGGATGGAGCATCAACTAAAGCCGGTTTATGCTCGACGCATACGCGAGGTCCACGTGGGCATGTTACGTCATTTTAGCTACTACGCCACTCCATGTGGCCAAAAGTTTCCGCACCGCGCACCTGGGAAAGTTTGTAACAACACGGACAGTCTCCCTCGGAAAAACATGGCGGACGAGCAAGCTGGCAGGAGTCCAGAAATATAGAGATGTTGATGATTCGGCTCCCAAAAAAATCTCAGTGACCAAACAACAAATTGTTAACAAATCGTGGATAGAAATCTCCGTCACTCTCGGAAGAAAGTAAGAGGCTTAAATGTAGAAAACAACTGTGTTTTCTACTTTTACGTGTAGTGGGGTGTAGTACGCTTGGCGTACGAGCACAATGCTGCCCTCTAGAGTCTAGGAGAATAGGGCTGCAATGATTAGTCGACATTATCGACGCAAAAAATCCTGCGTCGACGCGTCATTTAAATAAACATTGTGGCGGTCTTAATATTTCCCTTTCAGTGGTAGACAGTTTAAATCACATAAGGTTCACTAAGGCTGCAGCAGAGGGCAGTATAGGGTCAGTTTCCCAGTTAGCAAACAGCACCCCTGTCACATGACCGCAGCTCTGCAGTAATAGTTGGTAGAGGAAGAAACTATGGTTAGCAAAGTTTTGTAAATTACACTTTCTTTGACACAAAATAAACTTTTAGATTGGTTTTAGGCGAGAATGTGGCTGCGTAAAACCGACATGTCTGCCTAGATAATGAAGATATGGATTAGTTGTGAAATGCCTGTTATGTCGGTTCTCGCTGCGCTTCAGCCAGCGGTAGCTGAGCGGGCGATCAAGCCCCTCAGCCATGGAGTTGGAGGCCTCCATGGACAGATTCAATCTAACGGTTATTATTGGTTTTATTTCAGCGTTTCATTTATCACTGAGATTAATAGTTGACATCAAATTTAACCTAAATTAGGGCTGGGCGATAAATCGATTTAATCGATTAATTTGAATTTACAATTCTTTAAGATTTCATTTTTGGAAAATCTGGATTTTGTGTTCCCAAAACACTCATTGGGTTTCCATGAAGAGAACAGGATGTGATGCTGAATATATGTTTAGGCAAATGTATTGTCAAAATATTGTTAAGTGGAAACTTTTTTTTTTTACCATAATACGAGGTACTTCATATACTTATCTACTTTTTTTTTTTTAAACTTAGTTTGAGGTTCACAAGTGCAGTGAAGCCTGTTCTTAGCTCAATGTGTAATACCACTAGCAGCAAATGTTTTGTTATATTTTCATTGTTTATAATTGCACGGCTGCCATCTTGTTTTACAAGGTTTTAAAATAATTTATTTAATTTCTTTTTATGAAACAAAAAGGAGGAAAAAAATTGATTAATTGGATTTGGTATTATAAAATTGGAGATTTATTTTTTAATCCATATCGCCCAGCCCTAACCTACATGAGGGGTTAGTTTTATATAACTTTAATGTGTGACAAGAGCGATTGAGTTTATTTGGAAATGAATAATTAACTAATTTTTAATATTGATGTCCGCATGTCTCATTTCTGCGTGGATTGTGCATGCGTCAAGCATAAAGTAACCTTATAGCATGATTTATGATTGATCTACGAGGTGGCCATACTACGTCATTTTGACCACTACGCCCCTCCGCACGGCCAAAGCTAACGCTAGCTGTGATTAGCTTGACGGACAGCCCCATGATCAGGTCCTGTCGGTCTGAGCTCTCCCTTTGAGCCTCTGCGTAGTACTGCATCACGCAACGCTCCATTCTGCTCCCCCAACCCCCTGTCCGAAGAGTGGGGTTCAATTTCAGCCCTCAACCCCGTCACTCAGCAGCCAGGTGCTGGCACCAAGGAGAAAGAACCCCCCGCAAGTGTTAACAAGCAGTCTCGCAATCCACACAGTCACAAAGACAAACAGGGGTTAGGCAAGGTGGGGCTGGGGGCAGTGTGCCATCCCATCGATTGGACACCCCCGTTAGAGCACGGGGGTGGGGCTTCCACCATGGATTGACGAAGGCCCTACAGCCCACAACCGTTGAACATCCCAGATAACATCTAGCTAGTTGAGTGGTATTTACACACATTTATTATGCGGTATTAAGAAAACTTGGCTCTTAACCGCTGACCCACCTCCAGAGCAGCTCCCCAAACAAAGTGTCCAGCAGAGTGAAGATGAAGTCGATGATTAGGAAGCGATAAAGCTCCTGACCAACAAAGCTCTCCCAGCACTCTGATGAGCTCTACAAAACAAACATGCACGATAGACAATGCATTCCTCTGCAAAACAAACAAAATTACTGTATTTTTTTTATAAATTAACCTCTCTCCAACAAGGTTACCTTAATGTAAGTAGTATTGTTAGAATTAACAGCCACCCGACCCAACCAGTGGTAGCAAAGGACTCCGAGCACGCTCACTTTTAACATCAAGTTTCTACAAAACAAAGACAACAGATCAACCAAAAGATACATCATGGTCTCTCCGTAATGAAATAGTTCTGCGATTTAACAATAATCTCGCCGATCGTACCGACTGAGTGCAACATATGTGCGTACAGATGGCGAGTCGTACTCCTCCATCCAGGCAGCGACGTTGAAGAGGACCGGCAACAGCAAGTTGAACAAGGAGACGAGGACAGGCAGGGCCAAGAGGCTGGCCTCTCTCAATAGTTGGTTGCTGGAAATATTATTGCTCTTCATCCGCTGGCTCTGTAGAGAGCAAAAACCACATAAAATGAAGAAAGTTACTACTAGGCATTTTTCTCATTGTCATTCAGATGCAAATGCTGTAAGAAGAAGAAAAAAACTTCTAAAGTTTTACACAAATGTTTCCTGATTTTAATATTCTTATTGTCAGTTCTGATTACGGATTAAAGTAACAGTGTCATACAAAATAACTTATGCCTCTTGACCTATTTCACATTTTGTTACGTTACTGCCACCAACTTCAATGTATTAGTCGGCATTCTATGAGACAAACTAAACACAAATAACTAAATTGACACTTTTTTTGTGTGTTTTTTTCCACAAATGAATTGGAGGTGTGGCATGCATCTATATTAGAACCCCTTTATTGTGAAGCTCCTTTTTAAAGGTAACCTCATCAGTAAACACAGTCCACCTGTATGTAAGGCAAGGCAGGTTTATTTATATAGCATCTTTCAGTAACAAGACGATTCAAAGTGCTGTACATGAACAGAAAAACATTACAGAGGCAATTATTTAATAGAAAAAGAAAAACATTACATTAAAAGGTGCAAAGCCACGTTATTTGACTTTTTCTTAATTTATGCGTCAGTAGCTCACTCTAGTTGCATACAAAGTTTTTCTGAAAGATTATCATGTCCTGCTGGTGTATTAGTTATTATTTTGGTGTTTTATGTTTTGTTTTTGCTCAATTTATTAGGAAATAAAGCCTTTTGTGTTTAACAGAAGCACGACACTGCACACGTGGATACCAGACGGCATATTCTCCTTGCTATTATTAGAAGGTTGTTGAGCAATGGGAGCCGACAATATTAAGACCACATCGTAGCGAGACGACGTAAGGTAAGAAAAAAAGCAGCACAGCTTTTAACAACGGTCTTTTATGAAGCGCTAGCTGCTACTGCTGTGTGGAGGTGGAGCTGGAGCCAGGAAAGTGACGTGAAAGATGGATAAAATGCGACAATTACCGGCAGACCCTTTGAAAAAAATCTGATACGTATCCGAATTAGTACATCACATGGAAGAAGACCAGATCAGATTTTTTTGTGGGGTGAAAAGATCAGAATTGGGCCGTTCCCACTGCCATGAAAAAGACAGATATGGGTCATATTTCCCTGCAGAGTGAACGTAGCCTAAGTCGCGTTTTTCTCCTTTCAAACTTAGAGGTACGGTCTGGAACTACTTCGGTTCAGAGTGCAGCCCGGGTTCACTTCCTGGTTCCTTAGCCAATCATATGAGAGTTCCCCGGGTTTCCCAAAACAGAGCGCAGCATTTGGTATTTTATGTTGGCATTAGAGCAGCAACCTGCTAACATGGGAGCCAGTAAGAGAAGCGGACCAGAAATAGAACAGAATACAGCATCATATACCTGTTCTGTAGGTCAAAAATCAGTGGAGTATCACAGCAAAAACACGACGTTGAGTAAAAGGCATTGTGTATGTATTGTCCAAATTTTTACAACAAAGTGTGGTTCTTACTTATAGCTCCTTAAAAAACTTGACATACTTTATTTTCTGTTGGTCTGTCACATTAAACCTTAATACTGAAATTGTTGTTGTTATCTCACAAAATGCAAAAGTTAACTTGTAGACCAGACTAATCAAACTGCCAAGATATTTCAATATATTTTCCAAACAACCACTAGGGGGCACCCTCAATAAGACAGTTTTCTCTAACCCATGCAAGATATTCATCAGCGTGTGTCTGATTTGCCTACAAAACAGAACTGGAACAGTGGAACAAAAACATCTTGTGTTCATGACCGTGCAACAAAAACAAAAAAAGAGAACAAACCAGTCAGCCTTACGTTGTGCATGTAATCTGAGAAGAAGTAAATGCTGGTCACGCATCCAATGGTTCCCGCAATGCAGATCGCCCAAGCCAGGCCGTGAACCATCGCTCTCCACAACGTCTGTAAAACCGTGTCCTTATTATTCCTGTCACTTAATTCTGCCAAAAGTTCCTGGAGAGAGAGGAGGTTGGCAATGGTTAAATGTAACGTCAGAGGGAAAGAAAAGAAAAGGAAGTGGTGATGGGAGTTCATAGCAAGGAATGCAGAGGGAGAAGAATGTGTCGGATCATCACATTCCTGTGAATGGCAGAGTAGGGAAGGACGAGAAAGGAAGGAGGCGATGGCATAAACACTCAAAGTGAGTTTACCCGTACCTTGAGCTGGGTGCAGATGTTTTCAGACATGAGTTTGACCGGGTTCGGCTTGATGACCTTAAAGTCCCACGAGCAGAACACCTTCATGGCCAGCATGCTGTGAGACTTGTCGATCCTGAAGCTCCGTCCAAACGATTTTGACATGCTTTGGGGGGGAAATAACATGTCGATATTTGGATATTTGCCTCCAATTAAAAGAATATCTGATTAACAGAAACTCACCTGTACACAAGGATGATGCATGTGATGAAGAGGGCCATTCCTATTGTGAAGAAATAGGCCAGTGGCATGTTGTAGGAGAGGTACTTGCCCTCCGTCTTGGCAGAGATGTTATTCTCCGTACTGTGAGTCCTGCTGCTCTGTAGTGTGTTGTTGCTGTAGTATCCGTAGTACATCAGGGTGTCAGAGAAAAAGCCCTGAAACAGAAAGGTGTTACAGGGATGAACGTCTGAACGCTGCTCACACCTTGTGCTGAAGCTAAGTAAAAAACTAACGAAATATTTTTTGAAAAGATAAAACCTGTTAAAACAGATTTGTTTTGGGTATTCTAAAACACAACAACCTAGCTCACGCAAGTTCATTTGTCTGGTTACATCTGCTTATATCCCGCTTTCTTCTAAAAACCTTAAAATTAAAAAGGCCACCGTTTCAAAATATGCACGTTTTAAACTTTTTTAAAAAAGGGGGGGTGAAAAATAACCTGAAATGGTTTTGAAGCTTTAACTTTAAACATTTCCAATTAGCCACACATTAGATTTCCAATCAGTACAGGAAATGTAACATTTTGATCAGATAACTGTTAAAGAAAAAAAACAAAAAAACATGCATAATCAATCATGTACAACATCCTGCACAGTGAAGCAGAAAGATAAAGAAGACAGAGAGCAAAGTGCCGCTGTGTGATTAATTACAAGCTGGCAGCCCAAACTGTAGCGGACATAAAAAGGCTGGAAGGTCTTGTCAACATTAAATAAAGACTATTTGGGCCAAGAATAAACAATAAATGAGTCAATTTAAAGCAAGTAAAACATTTTACCGCTAACCTTTATTGTATTCTGTACTAATGCTTACAGTTATAATTAAAGGACAATTTTCTGTGGGGAACTAATAAAATAGCTTTTCTTTGTAATATAATAGGCTACCTGCCATAAAAGATCTCAATGATCCACGAAAGTTTCAAAGATTTCAACTCATTTTATCAATTCACTGGTTTGGTTTATTAGGCAGATCAAAAATGAAGTTAACTCTGGCGTCTTTAACCTCAACATTAATTCATCTTTATTTGACAGGGACAACGTAAACAAACATGGCACTGAAGTGCTGCATATAAAGTTCATAGCTAATGCTAATTACAACCTGTCCCTAATGGGGCTTTTATACAAAATAGAATTTACATACTACACTACTTCAAATTGTAATACATGCATATCACACACAACTCTTACCTACTTACAATAATTCAAAATAAGTACACTTTTGGTTTGTCTTTAACCATTTTTGAGTCTGGACTATGTCCATGACTCTGCTGGCTGCCTGGCTCCAGCTCCTGAGGAATGTGGTTCCTCCCTCCCGCACAGCTAAAGGTGCCTTTCCACAACAGGAACCGTTTCTAGGAACCAGGGCTGCTTTCTTCTACCGTTACCACGCCAGGAACCAAAGTCCAATCTATACAGCTGAAAACGGCCCGGGTAAGAAGGTAGGCACACCATCATCCCTGAAACTGGCTTCCATGCTGTATTGATCTGATCCTGTTATGTCATTTTTATGGGGTTCTAGGTTTGGCTGTTGCTTCGTTCTCACATCAAAGTAGAAGCAGTGATGAAACCAGCGCTTTCAAACAGCGACAATTGACCAGGATGGGCGCTAATCCTCTCATAGTTTCGTCACGTTTCCAAAGCAGAAACAGGACTCATGCTGTAGGTATGACCAACAGAGCCGTTGGTTGTAATCTATACAACTCTAGTTTTTCCATGGTGCCCAGCGTGACTCTACACAAGTTATAAGATGTAAGGTGTTCCCCTACAGTGGGAACCGAGTGGCAGTGTGAAACGGCACGCTCCAGGAAATTAAAACTCTGAGGTAACTAACTTCTGGAAAGCTTAGCTGACATGGTGCTGAGACAGCAACCGTGAAGATCCGTAAGTATAGTGAGCGAATTAAAGGTGTGCTGGATGTTTCCACAAACTTGCCACCACTGCATGTGAAGGGTGTTGCAGGGTGCCGCATCAAGCCGCTTACCGCTCCGGTGAGGAGCTCCAGCCCCGTGAAGGCTTGGTTTCCTTCGTGCCGCCCCGGGGGGTACACCGCCTGCGGGACCACCAGGAACGAGCCCGTGACCAGAAGCAGGAAGACGTTGAAGAAGAGAAGAGTCTTGATGAACAGGAAGTAGGAGAGGACCCCGCTGCCGAAGCGCCCGCTGACTCTCTTGAGCGGCATTTGCCACAGAATAAGGGAGTGCAGGAAGGACAACAGGCTGTACCAGCAGTGCCTCAAAGCCTGAGAGGAGATGGGAGGAAAGACAGAATAAATACAGTAAAAAAAAAAAAAAAAATCACTGCTGCAATTCAAGACAGAGTACACACATCTGTGGTTTATTTCAGTCAAAAGACATAATTGCTTGGGCCGCAGAGCAACTGAAGTGCCGTAATAAAAGCACCAACAGGAAACGCCCACTGACATCTGATGGCAAACTAAGTGCTGCTAAAACCTTAAAGGGGATGAAAGATGGAAACTGAACTCACATTTTCTCTTTTCAGAGCATTGATTTACCTATCGTGAGTTAAAGGTAAAAGAATAGAGTCCTATCCTTTTGCATTATCCAGCTTCCTCGCCTTTATTTGTCCTCAAAACTCCACCTTTTACTACATTTGCTCTAAATAGACCGTGGCATACTGCGACTCTTTAATCTTTAACAGTAAAATCTCATTAGTGCTTTTAGTCTGATGCAATGTGCTGATAACGCATGAGGAGCGTGTCCAGAGGGATCCTGATGCACAGAGATCAGCTAGTGACTGGCACTGAACAAATAATCAGTGCAGAGTGTTCAAAAAAATTAATAAATCTGATTTCTTCACGATAAGCAACCCCTGCCAGGTCACGCCAACAAGGTGACTGTGTTTTCTTTCCCTTTGAAAATATGCACACTGTGCAGAGGAAGTGTTTGGAGAGCAGCAGCTAATTTCGTGTACTGATAGTGGCTGCCCTGCTTTGGCTGCTGACTGTTCAAAGACAATCCTCCTCTGTGGGCGTTAACGGCATGCTCTCTGCAGCAGCTTTTGCACCAACACACATCCTCTTACCAAGTCCAGCACGCATTGTTAAGCAGGCACTTTACAAAATAAATGATGGATATCTCAACCGTATACATGGATTGGGCCTTGGGTGGAATGCTATATGAACGTCTTCGTTGAAAGGCTTTTAACTCTGAAAGTTTGCCGTTTAAAGGAAGCCTTTGGCTGACGTAAAAAAGGCAACGTGTAGCAGAAACCTACCACTGCACATCCCCCACTAGCTAACCACTAAAAAAAAAAAAAAAAAAAAAAAAAAAAAAAAAAAAAAAAAAAAAAAAAAAAAAAAAAACAGTAAACCCTGGAGTTTACTAGTAGCATCGACTAGCTTTTCTTCAGCAGGAATAGGACAGCTTGTCAGGCTGGGTGAAAAAAAGGCCTTCCATTAATAGGATGATCTTAAATAGAAACTCAGAGCTGGAATAGTAGATCAAGGTAGACAGAAGAACAGTCGTGCAATTAAAAATGGACCAGTCAAAGGCCAGATTTAAGCCCAAATAAAAATCCATGGAACAAGACAAAAGCTACATTCCCACTGCAGGTCTTAAAGGTAGAAGTTTCCCCAAGTCCCTTTTTGAATGACTGCGCATGCAGTCATACCTTTCCCTTCTGCTCCTCAGGAGGATCACGTCTTAAAAATCTCCAAAATCCACTCTGGTCTCATTTCTTTCTACTGAGTCATTTCTCTTCTTCTCATAAACTTGTATGCGATTTGCTTCTGGCGACTCTCAGCCATGTTCAACATATACAGTGAGAGCAGCGGCGGTACAATGAACGGCTAACACTGAAGCTAATCGCTAACCTAGCCGCTAAGCTAACCTTTATAGCTTTATAGAACATAAACACTAGAGGTGCGAATGGGCAGCCAGTAAGCGGAAACTAACTAAGACGGTGCACTCACACTGGCGATACGTGAGCGCGTCAGAATGATCGACATTTGCCTGCAGTGGGAACGGGGCCTTTGTTCACAGATGTGCTTCTTCCAATTTGAGCTGGAACCATTTTGCAAAGACAGAGCCAACAACATCTTTATCTAGATGTGCCAAACTGGTAGAGACCCCCCACAGACCTGCAGCTAAAACTGTACCTTGAAATGTGAAAGGGTACGGGAAATGTAATTGAACCTTTCACATTGTTATCAACGAAGATAAATATGTATCATTTCCCTTTTCACATTTATGTACTATTTTGGGTGGGAATAACGGGGACGTTAATGGCTGTAAAATAAAAATACAAAGAAGTTTAAATGGTGTGACTGCCCAAAGAAGAAGAAACTATTCGTTCATTGCAATTGTAGATTCCAATGAAATTTGTCTTCTGCAACTGCATTTAGCAATCTGGGTGTAAGGGTCTTGCTCGGTGAACCGGATACTTGAAGCCTTTTCAGAACACAAGCGTGTCGCTCTAACCACTAAGCCACAACTCCCCAAAAAGTGGCGTAGGTGCTGCTACGTCACACCTACGCCACTTTTTGGGGAGTTGCACAAATGGAGTTGATATCTACCAAATGAGCCAAATAAAGCCTTATATTGTAAGTGCTACTTACCCTCATGATGGCATATTTCAGACGACTGTAACAGGTAATCTTACTGCTGGAATGCGTTTGTTTATTTTTTTCCAATGTCAACCTCCTGGTGGGAGACAGAACAACCATAAATGATACAGGTGCATTGAGAAAATATATTTATATTTATTTTTTTTTTAAACGGGAGCAATAATGAAGTTGAACTAAAACAAAAGAAAATAAAACCCAAATGCACCTGAGGTTTCTTTTCTCAGCCAGATTGAGAGGCATCGCTCGAAGCATCCTCTCTCTGTCTCCCACCGACAAGTTCTGCAGGTTGTTCACCAAGCGTTCCTGCTTATTGTCTGCAAGACATCCAACCGGTTTCATTTTAAATGAATTAAACTTAAACCTGTCTGAACGGATCAGGTTTTATTTCTTGTCAAACTTTGCACCAAAGATTTTCATTTTTCTTATTTCACCTGCTGAGTCCGTAGTGTCTGCGTCCATGCCATAACCCCGTATGCTGGGTCTGGCAGAGTGAGAGAAGTCTTTGATGGCCGGTCTGCTCTGCCTGCGTCTTCGGAGCTGCATGGACCTGTTGTAGTACTGAGAGATGATGGCTCCTCTGCTACGGCCTGGAGGAGGAAAAAACGGGCAGACTGGTTGGTGCATGGGTAATTCATCGTCTTGTTTCAACCAAAGCGATCTCACATCCGCATCAGCATCAAAATCTGTTCAGCCGCCCTCTGGTTACCGTAATTTTCCGCTTGGTTCATACGTTTCTAAGGACATTTATAGCAGTAAAATGGAAGCAATAGTCTGAATCCAAACTCCTCGACCTCCACCTATTGAGACAAAATTTATCTTGCGCCTCCATAGGGACAGGGAGGTGTTTCCATGACAGTCTAGAGCAGGGGCGTCAAACTAATTTCTATATGGGGCCACTTTGGCATCATAAAGTAATTAAAAGGGCCGCTTGCATGTGTAGAGACGATACTTTTCATTTCATAATTTCATTCCAGTTCACACAGTAGTATAAAAAATGCACAGTAACATAAAAGTAGCACCCTTAGGCCCAGTTTATACAGTTTATCTGCAAAAAAAGTTGATATTGGGGTGAGTTACACTTACAGGAGGCACAGTTTTAGCCACTTTATACACTTTAAAAGGATATGTGCCTTTTTTTTGGCTCTCGAGGGCTGGATAATTTACCCTGACGGGCCGGATTTGGCCCGCGGGCCTTGAGTTTGACACCTGTGGTCTAGAGAAAGCTCTCCCATGAGTCTGGTGCGGTCCAAAGACTTTCTGTATGTTTGTTAATGTATGAAAAAAAAGTCTAGTCAAGGATTTACTCAACTTATTCCTTTGTTGATGTAATGTTTTTCTTTTCCTATATAATATTTCCCTCTGTGATGTTTTTCTGTTCACGTACAGCACTTTGAATCATCTTGTTGCACTGAAAAGTGCTATATAAATAAACTTGCCCTGTCTTGCCTTTCCTATTGATGCATTCTTGAAACACGTCTCCAAGGAGACACGGAGCAAGAGCCCAAAACACATTAGCAAACTTCTTTTGATTTGGAGGAACAGATGAATAAATCAGAATATCATTTAAAAGTTCATTTATTTCAGTAACTTAATTCACGAAGTTAAAGACATTTTATAGATAACTACACATCAATGTTTTCAAGCCTTTTTTTCTGTTAATTACATTGATTTTTCCACCTACAGCTAATAAAAACATGATATTTAGGATTAGAATCCTACATCAAACCTACAAGAAATTATTTTATAGGGTCATTGCCCAAACTCCAGGATTCCAGGAAATAACACCAGTGTCGTGCAAGCGCATGGGATAAGAGAATAAAAAGCTAATCGTTAGGACATTACGCCTTACCTCAGAAGATGTAAGGCCTTCTGAGGTAAGTAAGTTAGAAGTATTATTTTGTTGTATAATATTATATAGAAATCTTATTTTATTTTGAAAGGAAATGTTTCATATTCAGTCAATGTTAATCTTTTTAGGGGAAAAACATAGCTACCCTTTTAGTTCGTCGATAACAGAAGGGGCGGACTGGCCAACGGGAGCCTGGTCCAGTCCGCTCAGCGATTTTGGGTCTCTGCCAGACAGATTGCAGTTGTGAGACGGAAAACAGAGACACACATTGTCACAGCAGCACTGTGGCCAGTGACTTTTCAGATCTCTGCTCCACCGATTTATTCATTTTCAAAAAAGCAGCTTCTCGTCTTTTTTTCTGTTTTATTTGCGACGTCACCGTGAAAGCACCATTTGTTCTCCAGTTATGTGAGGGAGCCTTTCCACTTCTCCAGTCAGTCTCACAGACACCGCTGTAAATGGCTTGTACTTGTATAGCGCTTTATCAAGTCTGACGACCCCAAAGCGCTTTACACTACAATCAGTCATTCACACACCCGTTCACACCCTGACGGTGGTGAGCTACATTGTAACCACAGCTGTCCTGGGGCAGGCTGACAGAAGTGAGTCACCTCTGACCACCACCAGCCGACAATTCGGGTGAAATGTCTTGCCTAACTGACTGGATTCGCAATGTTTGCTGAATGTGCGCTTCCGAAGCAGCAGATGCAAATTTTGTCAGAAGTAGAAGATCTCTTTGAAGATCTCTTTCACAGCATCTTATCTTTTTAGCAAAAGAAGTTCCTTTTCATTTCCAGGGCAGAACGGAGCTCCCTCCATTGCTTGAAAATTGCCCTGATATTTAGTCTGGTTTTGTTCCTTCGTCGATGTGAGTCACATTTTGCCCTTTTCGTTGCACTAAAGATTTTGTTTTTTTTACTCTTGCGTGGAGTCTGTGTTGGGGTCTGAGATGAGCTTTTTGCTGGTCTTTTGTGATCCATCTCTAAAACAGACGGTGTTCTCTAATGCCTCAGTGACAGCGGAAACACTCAACAAAGTAACATTTGAACAAGAGTTCAAACCGTTTGAACAAGAGAGCGTGCAGAGCGTCACACACGCACACGCTTGCCCACAGGATTCGGCCCGAATCCCTCTCATAAACTGACTAACGGGGCCTATAGATGCAACTCCTGTACATAGACGATAACTCATTTTACATGTCAGGCAATAGTAAGGGCCTGAATGGGAAAGAAAATTAATAATATTTAACTTCAAAACCTGCGCAAAACACCTTTAATACATTAATGTGGGCGCAATGAAAAGTATGTTTGACACCTTCTAAAAGGTTTTTAAAAGGTGCTTTTAATCTGACAAAAGAGCCTCATCAGGACACATTTTAATTTAAGGAGATGTAGCTGTCCTTCCTGAGATGACTCAGAGCAAAAGCTAATTTCAAACTCCTGTTTTCTAGTCCCCAATTTTTCTATCCCCACAAAGAAATGAAATTATAATGTATACATTCAGCTGGATGTCACTAAATTAAAATTGTCAATTATGTTATTAAAAAAAAAATCCAAACTATATCTCATATAGATCATTACTCAGAGTTATTTATTTCCAGCTGTTCATTTTCTGTTAAATTTTGAGGTTTAT
The DNA here is from genome assembly GCF_011125445.2 of Fundulus heteroclitus. Lineage (NCBI taxonomy): Eukaryota > Metazoa > Chordata > Actinopteri > Cyprinodontiformes > Fundulidae > Fundulus > Fundulus heteroclitus. The sequence continues at coordinate 24,859,694 of NC_046365.1, read as the reverse complement.
GGCTTCTAGCCAATACAAATCCAAAATTCTGTTTTTCTGCAAATCCAAATGCAGTTATTCCTGTAAAAGGAGGCCCAACCAAGTGTTGAGTCCATAACGTATACAGTAAATGGATCTATTTTTCAGGAAGACATTTTTTATATCCTCATCTGCCTCATTATGTCTGGAGTCTCTCCTCTTCTTCCTGACTATATAACACCACAGCTCATCTATGGGTTTCAGATCAGGCCACTCACCAAAGTGAAACCACAGTCATTAAAACGGGTAGGCAACGTCCTGCTGACAAATGAAGCATGAAGTGCTCTAAAAATGTCTGGCAAGTGGCTGCTCTGACTGGACAATAATGGTAAAAAAATAAAAAAAATAATAAAAAAATCACATATAGATGTATTTATTAAACACTTTGTGTAATCTATATTATTAATCTAAGGTTCATTTTTTAACTGAATTACTGACATTTTAATATATTCTAATTTGCTGAGGCGCATCAGTAGAATATCAAGACAAGTCAGTAAACAAGTCAGAGGAACTAAACAATATTACACATAAGGAGCTGTAACATGTGACCCCAGGAAATCATTACATTTCCGTTGGTTTTGGACAAAAGCGATAAGTCATCCTTAAAAACACGCTGTACCACCTGACCTTCCTCAGAAAGGAAGATTAACCGCTTCCTCATGAAAGGCAGCTCAGTTGCAACACATCCGGTGTTTCTGAGATGTAAACTATGGCACCAGTGATGCCAGGTTTTCTGTTTACTCTGAAAATAATAAAAAAAATTAAGTTTTTACCGGTTCCGTTGAGCAACTCTCAATGTTTACAAACGATACCTTTTAGATCAATATCAGGTTTCACCATCCTGAGGGTGACTGTGATACAACTCTACAAAATAAAAACTGCCTTCTTACAACATTTAAGTGCTGCTAAGAAGAGACATTTTCAGAAATGTTGTTTGAGTCAGCCATGCAAGAACAGCCTGTTCTCATTTTCTCAGAGGAACTATTAAGTGATAGAATATCTGTGAAACAAATACACTCCTTCGTCATCAGCATATGCTCTACTTATTGAACCTGTACTGACCAATAGTGCGACTAGGCATGGAGGAGAGGATCTTCATGGTGGCTGAAGACCAGCGCTCCTGGACAAGAGGGTCCGTTTGTCTGCCATTGTCCTCTTCTTCAGTGTCTCCACTTCCTATCCTCCATCGCGGGTCCTCAGGGTCTGACAGACGTGCCACATTGTCTGTCAAAGTAGACATGCAGGCACAAAATGAACATACTGCTGCACAAAACTGAGAGAAGAAAACTCTTTGATTTTAAAGACCAAATCTAATATTTTAGAGTAAGAAAACTTACAAATGTTTAAAGCATGAAAGATCAATCGTACATAATTTTCATTATGTAAAAAAAATGTGTCACGTAAAAAACAGGACTGTAACGAAATACGTTCAATAAAAGCGTGTCTCTTTTTGACACCGGAAAACGACGTGTGGATGTGATTTTTGTGAAAGCAATCCAGTGAAGAGGACAAATTTCTGGTCACCCACAAAAAAAAAAAAGCTCTGCTGGAAACACTGCCCCCCCCCCCCCCCACCACCCACACACACACACGTTTGTGAAACAATTACAATGTTGCATTTGAAGGAACTAACAGACATCACAGTTCATGACGTGGTATGACGAGATTGTTTGGGCAGGCAATCAACAGGCAGACCATAGCATTTATAAGGTAAGAAAATACTTTCTTTTAGAGTAGCCTTTACTCATTATCTCTTCTGATATCTGCAGATGGTGCCAAATAAAAAACTTGCCAAACATTCCTGCTGCATGGTTTTAATCAACAACAATTAGTTTCAGCTGCGACTCAATTTTTCCTCTATCTGAGGTAAATAGGCTGAATGGAGGAGGGAACATTACACTACTCCAGTTATAATTTTACTTCCCATCCATCAATCACATGAGTGGCATTAGCTTGAAGTGATTTTTAATGGCCAAACAACATGTTCCGAGTAAACGAACATAAGCAAACTTGGGATTCTGAGGGGTGTGACAAACAGCATCCTCAGAAATACGGACTGATTTATGTGGAGAAAGGTGAGACTTGCATAACAAATGCATAACTTCCTAACAAAGTATTCTGGTGACACAGCTGTGTCAGCAGAGGTGCTGACTCCAGTGCATGGAACTGGAGCAGAAACTGAATCTATGCAAGTGCTGACAGAATTTGAGTTTTTCAAATTACAGTTTTTGTCACAAGCAGTCGTTTCCCACCTCGGTTAATGACAAACAGTTGTGTTCAGCACAGATCACTTCAAAAATCTGACATTTCTCCTCATTACCTTCTTCTCATTAGGTAACAAACCCCTAAATGTATGAATGCAATTTCTAGCTAGATACTTTGCCATCACTGCTTCTCTGGTTATTTTGTTTGTCATTGGGGTTGTTGTTGTTTTTTTTTTTGGGGGGGGGGGGGGCACTATTTTATGATGGACAACTTTGGAGCTCTAAGCTAAATGTCAACACTCTACAGCAGCTTCAACCGTTTTCTCAGCTCCCTCGTCTTCACTTTTTTTCTGGTGAGTTTTTTACGCATATTTGGATTTGCTGCACAAGCATGAACATAAGTGAGAATCAAAAGTTACAAACACTAAGTCACATTCCATTTAACTTAAGCTTTCTATTATTCATCTCAATTGACGTGCAGAGAGTCTTAAATGGAGTACCTCGATCCTCCTCTTCCAGATCCTTCTGCAGATTCTGCAGCTCGATGGCAGCCCAATCTTCGCTCTGACTCTGTTGTTCTCCAACTTCTGAAATCAGCTGGCTGAACGAATTATGAACAGCATCTTCATCTGCTGGGCTTCTAACAGAGGAGCATAGGGAGAAGGCAGTGGATTAAAAGTGAGGCACATAAGTACAGACTAGATGTTTCAGTTAACAATGAGGGGCCATTTGAGGACGGGAAAGAACTAACTCTATGCTGAAGATGAAATGCAATGATTCAGAAACATCATCGGTTGTAAGCGCAGCCTTTGATTGCAGTATAATTAGCGCTTAAATCATCCTTCCGCTTGATGTACAGTAAATACAACAGAGACGTAGCTTTTACATTTATGCTAAAAAACAATTCAAGATACAGCAAGTCTATTTTCCTTTCGACCTCTATACAGACACCAGAGGAAGGAAGCACAGATTCAAGAAGCCAAAGTAGCATTTCTTTCAGTAAAGAACAATGAACTAGAAATTAGCAGCAGATCACATGATACACAACTAAAAGCACAGAGGGGGGAAAAAATCCCGGGACAGAGTTCAGCATGTTGCTCCTTTCCGTTTGATCTTCTCTTCCCACTTTCTGAGTCTTATTGTAACAACCCACGAGCTGACAGCATGAAAGAACAAGACCAGGCAAGAGAAACCAACAAAAGTGAAACACCAACTTTACATAAAAGTATCAAAAATGAGACTCACTCCAGTCCAGCTTCCACTTGGGGGTGACCCAGGTCAAAGTTAACGCTTTGAGCCATTTCTTCTCCTCTGACCAGCTTGCTGGCCTCGCGGCGCGATCACACCCTCACCTGCTCAGACCTGCGCTCCACTCCCACCATGGTGTTTACTCCTAACCTGCCGGAGGAGGAAACAAGTTAGAGGAGGCGGTGCGATGAGTTGCGGCGTACGCATGACTGAAAAAATGCCCACAGTCTCCTTTCCAACCCACTGCCTCTGTCGTGTCTTAGCTTGTCCTGAACTGTTGTTATCAACGCGCACAGAAACTGACTGTACATAACCCTTGTCCCTACACTCGACATCAATATGGAACAGAAATAACACAAAAGTAATTGCTTAACCACCAAAAAGGAAATAGTTATTAGCTTACAGCTCCATATATCATCATTCCTTTGTCCCTGCAGCCTGCATTCAGACACAACAGACATGAAACGACAATGAGTCACGTTTTCGCCTCGCCGTGACGGATTACGTCAATTATCCCCAGACCTAAAAAGAGATCTATTGTGACTGAGGCCAGGAGTCCGCCGTCACCACTGTAATGAATATTAATGAGACACACAAAGATAATGACAGATTATAAAGAGTTTTGCATATGGGAAATTTGGAAAATATAAATTGGTCCGCTATAAATTTGTGCGTTACCGCTCCGTTAAAAAGTTTAATCCAGCATCCAGACGTGTCCTGCTGCACAAATGCTTTACGGATGTGAAGTTAAGCATTAATGAGGAGTTTAAGATTGAAGAAAACAGAGCCAGACCTTCAGTAATGAGTAATAAAACCTCCCTACCCGGACTATCCAAAATTACTTTGAGAAGGGGGGGGGGGGGGGGGGCGTTTGGATGGCATACACATCTGCTTAACTGATGACTAACAATTAAAATTACAATTACGATACTTTTTTGGTCGTCAAACAGATTTTTGAACACAGTTGGTAAGATGCATCTGGATTTTATTTAGGGGTACAAGAGTAAAGGGGGCATAATATAGATTTATTTGTATATTTAAAATAGATTTTTTTTAAAAATGTCCTTCCACTTCACAATTGAGTGCATTTAGGTCTATGGTTGTAACATGATAAGATGTGGAAAAGCTCAAGCAGTATCGTCAGGATTATGTGAAAAGTCTGCCCATACACCTTACAGCTTGGAGGTACAGGGAACCCTCCAGCTGAAATAAAGCAAAAGCTTCCTACTCCTGTGAAGGAGCGTTAGGAGTCTGATTTTTTCTTTTGCCTATCAGCGGTGCCCATTTTCATCACCTCTTGCTATTATAACTGAATCCATTCAGATGGGGTTTTTTTTTATAAAAAGTTTGAGGAAATAACTTTTCAGTTTTAAACAAATGCCATTCAATCATTCCAACACCATTCATAGATAACACCTTTTCGGCTTGTCAACAATCTGAATAACCAGCTCAAATCGCAGTGATACTGAATGAATCAGCTCGCTGGAAAGATTGATATTTGCAACGTAATCACCATGTGCGCTGAAAAAATAAATCTGTGTTTCTCAAAACAAGTGCTGCGTTATCATTAACACAGAGTTTTGTTTTCTCGTGAGAATGAGATTTTTTGTTCTCACGTTGAGCAAACCACATGAAGGACTTTGAAGCAGGAGCACCTGTTCTTGGTTTCCATGACTCAGCATATTTACTCTATTGACTCTTCTTTTTTTCTTTTGCCCTTTATATGTTCAGCATGGTCGACATGACCGCAGCGTGCACTTTAGGATCTGAAACCAGATTTATATAAAACAGCCGACAGAAAAATGATTGTAGAGGATGGCTTTCTACACTACATATGAAATTAAAGACCTAAAGGCAGGTTTGTCCTGTTTTCCACCTTTGACACCGACTGGACAAAAACGAAGAAGAAAACGCTGCTCTTCTAACACACCGTAACCTTCATCAAAAAGAGATGTCAACAACGTGAGGGCTTACACTTTAATGCCAGGCTGTAATCAGCGAAAGCCGGCACCTCCGCCGTGACGATGTAGCCGGGTGTGCGTCCTGAAAGGGCGCCCCCGGGCCACGGATGAGTGGATCCGACTACGCTCTGGATCTGCTTTGGGATGGAGGAAAGTTGGCAAAACCACGGGAGGAACGGTAGCAGCGGGGAACATCTAAATGGTGGAACCTACTTTAGCTTCTTTGCCTCAAACATGCCTGTGTAAAGTCTCAGTTATCCGAGTAATGGCTGCCCCAAACAGGCTTAAACCGGAGGCAACCGGACTTTTCAGTCAGTGTGTTCCTGAAAACGGTTCGACATCTATCCAGGATCCTTTGTGTCCATTTAATTTGTCTTTGAGATTGATAAGAAATTATTAATTGAATTGTAGACTGCTGGTAAGGCGTTGAAACAGAAGTCCCGTTTTCAGTGGGTCGTTGTCTCGAAAACAAAGTCCAAGTTGCTTCTCTACCTCGTTTTATTTGATAAGGTTAACATTGGAAGAAGAATGAAAAGACGAAGGACAGTTAAGCGTTTATGATTTCTATTGCTTTGAAGGTCTAAGAGAAAAGTTTAAACAGCCAAGTGCCACTGGAATAGCAGCACCGCTTTTACATCTAGTTTATGCCATTTAATCAAAGTTGGATGATTGAACATCATTGTTATATATATTCATTTTACTATTAGAGATCTCTTTTCATAAGACACTTGCTGTGTCCAGAATATCACTCTTCCGTGGTTCGGTTTTCTCCTGAGGCACAGCTGACATGGAGTTTGTCCGCATTAGGAGGAAAGACCTAACCTGACTCTCGCCAGCTGTATGTCGCTCCACCTAGCTTCACTCACATACATCTGGGACCTCTCCACAGGAATTACCTTTATTGAAGGCTGGGCCTTATCAAAAATCCTTGAATATGATTGGATAAGCCACTTGTCTGTCATCTTTATCGACGTGCTATTTCAACCACTCACACCGAAGCTAACCCGCGACACTGTGAGAACAACGCAGGAAAAAAAAAAAGATGTGTTTTGTTGACAGTGAGTTGACAGGAAGAGGGGGAAGACAGGCGGTAAAGCGCCGCGGGTCGGAGTCGATCCCGGGCCGACCGCATCGAGGACAAAAGGCCTCCTAACATGGTTCACGCTAACCGCTCCGGGGCGCGTCCGCGTCAAAACTTGCCAAATCCGGTCAGGAGAAGGGTGAAAACATGGTTTCCACCAACAAAAGCCTTCAGAGGTGTTCTCTGATGTTCTTTTAATGAAACAATATTAGGTAGATTGGACAACACAGAAGAAATAGCAGCATCAATGCTAACGCTTGCTTCCTCGATGCGAGCCGCCATTGTCTGAATCAAAACAGTCTCACGTCACGGTCGCTTCTCCACTACGTCACATCTATGAAACTCCAGCCCTGCGTCCTGATTGGCTGGACAATAAAATGGGTTGAAGAAATCACTCTCTATGGGAGATGTCCCAGATGGATGTGAGTGAAGCCAGGCGGAGCGACATGCATCTGGCGAGAGTCAGGTTAGGAAAGACCACGGCTGATTTTGGAAATCTGTTGCAGGCCACTGAATCTGTAGAAATATCGGTCGCTATTTTTTTTTTTTTAAATTGTTATTTTTTAGGATTTTTTTTTTGTGGCTCTTTTATTGAAGTAAGGGTGGCAGGAAGGGGGGCTGAGAGAGAGGGGGAAGAGATGCGGCAAAGGGCTGCAGGCCGGAATCAAACCTGGGTCAGCTGGTCGAGGATTAATGGGTCATGCCTGCTACCCACTGAACCACATTTAAACTCAATTTGTTTGTTTGTTTTGTTTTTACAAGAGCCAGACAGGGAAAGAGCACAGATATAAAAGCAGCAAAATTGTTCAATTAGATCTATAAGCTGGCATCTTTACTGATTCTTGTATTATGTGAATCACATTGCACCTAAACCAGGAAAATAATTTTGACCAAATTTCAGTCCAAATCAGACAAATTTAGCAGCTTACTTGATAGATCATACTTGGCACTGATTAGTCTGCAGTCTCAGGACTGTTTAATGAACGGCAATTGCAACATATACTATTCAAAGTTATGAATCGGCATATATCATTGGCTGTTGTTAAAAGGCTTAAAGGAGGAGCCGGATAAGCAAAAAAAGGGGGAATCCAATAAAACGTCTTCACATAGATCGCATTGTCTGAAAAATCCGATTTATCTCTGTTTTGTTCTCCCCCTTTCCTTAAAAGAAACCTCTTTCACTCTCCAGCCCAGGCCTTACGTTCGCGTCCCTGCACGCCTGGCATTTGGCAGCTTCATAAACGGGAACAAACTTTCCCCACAATTTCTACGACAAGCAGTAATCCAGACTCTGAACAGGGCGCACACTGGAGGTGACTGAAGTTTAACACCCTGGATGAAAATCTGGACACTTTTAAGACTTTTTAAGGCCTTAAATTTAAAGTTTCGTATTTATTTATTTTTTTAGACGTTTTAAGACCCTGTGGGAACCCTGTTTATTAGACATTAGGGTTATCCTAAAAAGACAGTTTATGTGAGCAAAAACAGCTGATGTAAAAAAAAAAAAAGGAAAAAAAAGAGGAAAGTTTTTATTTAATTAAAAGGAAAACAATGTGAATTTTAACTATTTCATGTTGGAACTATCAGTTTATGTTCAGGATGTTCATGTAGTTACATTTGATCCTCAAACCAGTGTCAATATGTGAAAACAGATCTTTAAACTTGTTATAGTTCAGGCTATTATCCAGCAACGACACCGACTGAGGAGCCGGTCTGACCGAATAGACGACAAGTCTCTCTTTTCTTTTCTTGCTGGAGGTTACATTAAACGGCACATCCACTTCCTGTTGACACACAGGCATGTAGTTCCAGACCGAGAAACAACTCGACTTCCTGCTAAACAACAACCTCCCCGTACAGGTCGTGTTAAACGCAGTATAGGTGTGCCATTACGTTTGCTTCAGATGGACGCAGACGTTTTGTCAAGCTGGATGAGAATATACGAACTGCCCTACATATCAGTCAGCCTGGGATCAACACACCCAGGCGTCCTCTGGAGAGACAATCTGATAGAGTTGGAGACCTTCTGCAAGGCGGAGTGGGTAAATACCCTCAGCTCAGGGAGTGACCTGAACATTGTACCCAACAAAGGGCTTCCAGTCTAATACAGCTAACACTATTATTACACACTGAAAGGCCTTTTAAAAAGGTGTTTTTGTTTGTTTATTTATTTTTTAAATCCAGTGTAACATACTCACAGTGCTTGGTTACGTCTACGCATGTGAAGAATGTGCACGGACATGAGATAAGACCCTTTTCTCGGGGTGTGGAGGCACGTCTAGATTTAGTCCCGGCTGAATGCAGGTCATGCCGCACACACGTACGTCAGTGAAGCTCCGAATATCGGCAGCCAAAATGACCAAAAGTCCTTCTATAGCCGCCCTCTTTTTTCTCTGCAAACACATTCTTCCCTCGTTACTCGCAGCCTTTTCTCATTACCAAGACGTTTTTCCAGGATCATGTTACACTTTTTCTCCATCTGCTCCGTTCATATTCTCTGTGCTTTTCTGTGCAGCTCGAACACTTAAAGACACGGCCGTCCCCGGAGACTCTGCAGGGGACGGCTGAGGATATTGTGGGAGTGGGACAAAACGCATTGGAGATCGGGTCAGAGTTGAGGCGTTCTTCTGCCAAATAAAATACCCTTGACAAAACGAGGAAGGGGAGCGGAGGGGAGGGTCGGGTACGGAACAAAGACTAGCAGCGTATGAGTTTAGGCTGGATTCAGACAAAGCTGGTGAAAAACAAACTAAATTAAAAGCTGCAAAACATGAGAGCAGACTGACAAAGCACCCAGGATTAAAGGTCAATCCCTTGCATCACAAGGACGAGTGTTTATGATCCAGAACTGAAACCGAAGGAGATTTAATCAGCAGAAACGGACGGTTCTGAAAGGTGGCGATGAGAAGAGGAAGAAGGTCCAAAAGTCATCTGTCCGGTCCACGCTGAGGAACTTAGGCGACAGCCAGGCGGTCGGTTCCCACAGCGCCGGGAAAGACCAGCAAACAGAACCAGCTGTGGAAACGAATGGCCTGAACTGATTATGTCACGATCCTAATGCAGGGTTTTGTTTTGTTTTTTTAAATCCATGCAGGGCTGTGAATGCAAACAAGCTGCTGATGCACTGCGTCGGAATCTGCTAAACTTATGTAGACGGGTTTGTACTGATGCTGGGATGAGTTCAACGCACCTTAAGGTTCATAAACAACACGGGAAGATGACGGAAAGGATGACCTGAGAGGGGGTGAAGTTTAGAAAACTGTGGATGAAGCACTCTGAAACAAGGAGGGGGGGAGCAGACTGAGCGATGACATAATCTGTGGTTATAACTTAGATGAGCGTGCAGTCCCAAAAAACATCTGACATGATCGGTGCATCTCTGTCATTTATTGACAGCATCGTGGCAGTATCTGTAAAACGATTTTCTCTTTTCTTGTGATCTTGGGTCAGATAACTTCACAAGTTTACACCCTGAAGACCGAGAACCATAAATTATACATAGAGTTTCAGCATTTATAACGCTGCAGCTGTCACTTAAAGGGGCAACACGACGCCGCACACAGGCGCAAGCATACGCAGCCCAAGACGATCCTAATCATGTTCATAAGTACAAGATCAGTCGATCATATCACGGCAGGCGATTTAAAACCAAAAACAAAGCTTTCCATCTGAGATATCCCAACCGAGCCGATGTCTTTCCAGCGACCAAGTGAAGCTTGTGTTGACAGACAACTAACTAAAACGCAGCTTTTTATCTGAACTGTGCAGGAATCCGGTTACAGTGTAATTTCACACTGAAGTCTGTTCCTGACCTAGAACCGTCCTCATTCGGGGCAGGGGAGGTAGGGGAGGGCTGTAAATTGTAGGTTTACCGCTCAGAGAGAGATAATGGGAACACAGACAATAACAAAAAAAGTTCCTGTTGTAAAAAGAGAGAAGCAGAAGAAGCCCTACCTGCCATCACAGAGCAGAAAACTCTCCGTTCACCACCGACTGTCAGTCTGAACCACCTCTGTCTGAATGAGCTCCGACCAGAGCAGCTCCACAGCCCTCCCCTCCTTCCTTCCCGCAGTCCGTGCACTTTAAGCCCTCCACCATCGACTCTGCTAGGACTCCTGCTCGTTAAAGTTACCGACTAGCTTACACTTTAACTGACGAACGGTTACGGACATGCGAGCCAGATTCGTTGTTTTTTTTTTTTTTTTGACGGTCTATTAACCTGGCAAAAGTACTTAATACGCACAATAAACTTCACCAACAACTTAATGAATCAATAAAAGGCAATAAAACAACAGTTAGAGCCGTGCAGATTGTGCTTGGAGCTCACTTACCGTCTCGCCAACTTGTCAAGCCCGTTGGTTCGACCGTTGCTGTCAGTCATAGCAGCAGCAGATCTGTCGGTGCCAGCAGCGGTGGGAGAAACCATTAACACGTTGACTTTTTAAAAATAAAAAACATTAAAACAAACACATACAGCGTCCATAACGGTTCAAAGCCACGCGTATCTGTTTGAATATAGGATATCATATTCAATGGTTTCAATTCGTTTTTGTTATAAATGTTTTTTTTTTTTTTTGTTAAGATGTCGAGTTTAATGTAAAAGTTGACCCCCCGCAGAGCCGGCACGGTTGGTTCAGTCCAATTCTGGCTACCTACAGAAGACGAAGCCTGACATATCAGTACAGTAAAAGAAACAAAAACATATTGTACATCGTACATAAAGACACACAGATTATGATAAATTATGGGTTTTCCAAGATGTTTAGGTCGCTTAATATGTGAAAGAGTTCCATATGTTTGTCTATCAGCTTCATAGATACTAAAAAAAACTGTTGGAGTAGCTCTTTGTGGAAGAACAGGGAAAGATGAGTTGATTTTTAGAAATCGACATTTGTGAATGAAACATTTCCCCATGATAAATATAATGTTCATTACGTTTCCAAAATGTAGGCTATATTGTTTATTCTCTCAAGTAGTCGCGACCTATAAACTATATCGTATGATGTGATGTGAAGCAACTCAGAGATGACATGAGGTTGTGGCTTGGGGCCCGATGTGTGGAGGATATGGGAGAAGAGGGCAAGTTTAACGGGCTGAACTTAATAGCGAACCAGGATGATTTGTTTATTTATTTTTGTTCTGGTGAGATGTATGTGTGGACAATCAAATCACAGTTTCAAACATACACTTTGTTTGATGTTTGGTCTGTGTTGAAATTACAGCCTTTATGAGAGCCTACTGATGGTTTGGGCGCCCTAAGCAGTGGTTTGGTTCACTTCTGCCAGGGGAAAAATGACTTAAACAAAGTTGCCATAGTGCCCATTATTTTACCTACTCGCTCGTTCTTAATTAAAGTGTTAATTAAACGCTGATCTCATCACCATCATTTCATTCATTGTCCCAGTTGCGGAGCTACAAGTTTGCAGCAGGTCCTATATAGAAACACATTGCAACAATAAAAGACTCAGGTCACACCCTAACATCCCACACATCATAACAACATTACAAGTTATCAAATATAAATCGTTAACAAGCAATTAGATCACATGTACTTATTTAAAGAAGCTATTGCATGGGGAACAAAGGAACGTTCCACCCTATTGCTTCTCACTATAGCTTAGATGAAGCAACCTTAAACTGGGTGTGCCTTGGGTGCTTTTGGTCTCCAACCATGACTCTGGCTTTTATACAGATCCTGCTGCTCATATTCAGCTCATAGAGTGTTTCTGTAAAATCCTTAATTGTGATATTTTCAAACTAGGCAATGATAAGAATTGTAATACATTCTTGTTTTTTTAAAAATAAAATATCAAAAGCATGTCAGGTCAATGTCTTCCTCCCCCCAGAATAAAAACCGTCTTTCGCTGCATGTCCAGTTGTCTTTCAGGGTGTGTCTCTGCGCAGCTTTACATTTCTATTGACTGATGTTTGCCACCACTTGAATGTATATAAGTCACCTTAAATCTCTTCTTCTTTTAATTTCCTTTTTTTTCCCCATCCACTGTATATATCTAGATGCACTGTATATACTCCATGCACCTTTTCCTCCTTTGTGCACCTTCTGTTGCTTATAAGAGCCGATGTCACAAGTAAATCTCTCCATTGTGAGATCAATTAACTTCTATCTTATCTTATCTTATCTTATCTTATCTTATCTTATCTTATCTTATCTGTAGGTCATTCATCTTTGAACGATCGCTTAAGCTTGGTCAGAATAAACGTCAGAATAGACGAGTGTCTATAAACATCGATCTTCAAGTTTTGCGACTGACATTGAACCACATTTAGGCCATTCTAACGCATTTTGATCAAAACCATCCCATAGTAGCTCTGGTTCTATGGTCCAGCTTGAAGGTGAACCTCACCTCAGTCTGAAGTCTTTTGCAGCATCTAATAGCTTTTTTGTTGCATGTTATTTTTGGCTTTGGGTGTGTGTGGAAGGAAGTGTTACTTTTTCATTTTTTTTGTTTTGTTTTTTTTAGCCATGAAAGTCTAGCGGGGTAGGGCTGAAATGACTTTTAACACCATAAAACTGAGGTTTTCATTTAGTGTTTTTTTTGTTAAAAAAAAAATGCAAATTCCTTTCTCAGCCACATCTCCAACTCCCCTACAAGCTCAAATGTTGTTCGTTCATTGTTTCCACTCCTTCTCACAGATCTGAGCTTTACCATCATTCCCCTCTTTTTTCTGTGCAGATAAAATGTGTCTGTGAATGTTTCATAAGAATGGAAACCAATCGTGTTGAAACAGCACCTAAGAAATGACGTCCATCCTCACGCTTCCTTGTAAAAACCTACTGACTGGAAACCTCAGATGTCTTTTGTGGTCTCCTGAGAGTGGGTGTAGAAAGCCTTTCATGATCTCCTTTCTTTCCGACCACTCAAATGGTGAAAAGCTTCTCTGGCAAGATGCCGCGATGTCGAGCTATAGTTCTAAAAAAAAAAAATCTTGTGATCATCTTTTCTAATAGAGCTGTGGAGAAACTATTCCCTGCGAGAGTAAAGATCTGAAATGGTTGCTGAATAATTTATGTAAAAAAAAAGTTCTCAAATCCCATTTTGGAGGATTTTATTTGTGCAACATCGCTAGAGTAAAACATCATAAATTGACCTATCAGTGTCAATGGTGAGTCTAGGTCTTTAATTACATCTAAGTTTACTTCATCCACATTTTTATGCCCCTTTGTGTTTGTATTTGTGTTTCTTGTCAAGTGAAACCAACGCCTGCGTTCATATCCTGTCACGTGACTTCCTGCGATCTGTCAAACTTTGGTCTTGGTGTGGACAGATGTTAGACTCAGCTCCACCTTCAGACACTGAAGCCTTCCCAAAAGCGTGGGGCGGAACCGGTCAGCTTTTCGGAGGCACGTCTTGCATGGCATCTGCTCTGAGGCGTAAAAACGCTGCATTTCGGTGCAGCCCTCGGAAGTGGCCCTTTCCTCTTTTCTAACTTTGAGCCGCAGCTCAGGAGGAGAGGTTGTCGAGATGCGCGGCCTGTGAAGACAGACAGTTTTGTGAGTAATTAAAGAGGAAGTGCAGGGAGAGGAAATGGAGGGCCAGAAGACGGTGAACTTCACGAGACTCTTGTCAGGTAAGAAAAGGGGAAAGTGCTCTTTGTTTGTCAACTCGGTGATTGATAAAGGGAGACGTCAACTTGTGTTTTTTTTTTATCAGGAAGGTTGTATTTCCTATAAAATGTGTATATGGTGACCAGATTTATTAGTTCAGACCTCCGAGGCCTTCACTGAATAGTTGTGTTTATGCTGGATTCAATTACATGCAGATGGACTCTGTACACTGATGACGTGACTTGTGATTGCAACTTGTTGCTCTGGGTTTTATTTCGGGGTATCGGGGTAAAAGAGGCTAATTACAATACTCAACACAGTTTTCATCATTTTAAAATCATGCATCACTTCTATTTTGCATACAGGAAGCTGACGTTTGTGGCTCTAATGTGACAAAAGCTTAAGATGAATTCAATCTTTTGCAGGAGTCTATATTTAAATAGCTTTAACCCACTCCAGACCAGCGTTATTACTAAAACTGGATTTTTACGACTTCACATTTCTGGAGGCCAATGAAATATTCCTAAATTCTGCTTTTGTATAAATCGAAGAAAAGAAACAAAATAAAAGTGAGGCTATATTGTGCTGATGACTTTTTTTACTCTCCCCACAGAGGAGAGCGTCGGGTCCACCCTGTCCTCAGACTCGTATGAGTACTATCAGACGGAGATATATGACCTGCTGCCCAGCGTGCAGGCTGTCCGGTCCCAGCAGAACGGATATGACCCGCAGAAAAGCAGCGAGGCCTACCATGGCGGTCCAGGACCTGAGGAGGCCTTCAGCAGTGACAACCAGTCAAGAGGACCAAGACCCAAGGGCTCTCTACTACCACTCAGAAACCTGACCATGAGTATGCAGGGAAAGAGAAATGAAAGGTGGGAAACTTTATGAATATATATATATATATATATATATATATATATATATATATATATATATATATATATTTTACATTTTACATATTTACATTTTATCTTAACATCATTCTGACATTTAAGTTCGAGAACCTAAAAGCGGAACTTCTGCATAAAATGTGGAACGCTGTTTTTATTCGCTGTGAGTGTTCAAAGTAAGCACTTTCAGCCAGAAGGGTCCTAACCCCTGTCTGGGGTCTTTCTGCATGGAGTTTGCATGTTCTCCCTGTGCATGGGTGGGTTCTCTGCAGGTACTCCGGCTTCCTCCTACAGTCCAAAAACATGACTGTTAGATTAATTGGCCTCTCTAAATTGTGTCAGTGTGTTTGCATGGTTGTTTGTCCTGTGTGTCTCTATGTTGCCCTGTGATGGCCTGATGACCTATCCAGGGTGTACCCCACCTCTCGCCTACTGACCGAGATCAGATAGCAACACTTCAGGATGTCCAGGATTTTGACAGCCGTGACGGAAGAGTGCAGGAAATGGTTCAGATGAAGGAAGGTGTTAGTTCAAAATCGGAACATCTGACAATGGTTCATTTAACAAAGTAGTGATTCTGCAATCATTCAGCAGGGCAGTATTTAGGATAAACAATAAAGAATAGGATTTTTATAAAGCTAAAACTTTGAATCAAATGCACACATATTGACTGAATTAATTTTGACAGTAAAAAAATTAAGTAAATTACTATATGTACATATCTATATATATCTATATCTATATCTATCTATCTATCTATCTATCTATCTATCTATCTATCTATATATATATATATATATATATATATATATATATATATATATATATATATATATATATATATATATATATATATGTATTTCCTTTCCAATAAAACAGAAAATAAGGAAAAAACATTAAAACAACTATTATTTCTATGTTCAACCGATCCTGACAGCGGGGTTTGTATTTCATCCTACATGTAGGACTCACCGTAATACGAATCAAACTACATCTTCACATACACTTTATAAAAAGCCAAATAACATGTTTTATCCTCACATTAGAGCAGACCTAACTTTTCCTGTTTAGGATCATGACTACCAGAATCATTAATATTTATAAAACGCCTGAATAAAGCAAGATTATTTTAGAGAGAGAGCATTGTTCTTAGCTTTCCTCTAACAACACATTCATTTAGCATTTGGTACAGTTGCTTCATAAACTGTATGACTCGGGTCAGGCATTTCGCTTTTGGCTTCAACTCCCCTGCTGATGTCTAAAGATGTTGCTTCAGCGTTTCAACACGATGACGTCTAGTTTGATAAATGCACCAGTACCTCCTGCAGCAAAACACCCACACAACATGATGCACAGTTGGGACGGTATCCTGAGGCTTGCAAGCGTCTTCCCTTTTCCTCCAAATATGGCAATGGTCATTATTGTCAAACACTCAAGCTCTACTTCCATCAGATCACAGGTCATGCCTCCAAAAAAATTAAGGTCCTCATTCCATAAGGCATGTCTGAGCTGTAATCTACTAGTTTAATAACGCTTCTGGCTATTTGTGTTCTGATCCTCGCCTATGGTCAAGAGTTATGGCTCACAACCAAAAGAGCAAGCTTCTAGTTACAAGCGGCACAAATGAGCATCCTTGGAAGAGGGTCCAAGCTTCGCTTAAGGGACGATGTGACAGGCTCTGTCATTCAGCAGGAGCTCAGAGGCATTGTCATTTACTTAAACTGGACAGTTTCAGTCTCCATCAGAATTATCTTAGTATTAAACAAGTTTTTTAAGCTTGAATCTGTGTCTATATATATATATATATATATATATATATATATATATATATATATATATATATATATATATATATATATATATATGTGGAAATTTGAGGGGTGACCCTTGATACGGTTTAATAGTGTACCGTGAATGTCGCATTGTGACAATAAACTCTTTGACTTTCAATACATATTTATCTCTGCTTCTGATAAGGGAAAGGAGGAAAATGCACATCAGCAATATCGGTTTTTGGCAGTCGTGGAGTCGGAGCCAGAGCATCAGCAGGAGGAGGGTTTGGGCTCACCTGAGGGGGGCGGGGTCCAGCATGTTGCCATGGCGACACACGCTCCTCAAGATTCAAGGTAACACAGACGAGCAGAAACATCCCTGCATGCAGGCCTGTAGACGCGCTGCGCTGTGCTATAACAAAGTGCTCCCCCCTGTAATCCTGTTTCTCATCCGCGTTTTTTCAGCGAGGTTCGGAGTCGGAGTGAAGTCCTACTTTGTTTTCCTCAGATATCTGATCTACTTGAACCTCCTGCACTGCGCTCTTATTGGGGGCTTCATTCTGGGGCCCACTGCATTTTATGGCACAAACAACAGCGGTGAGTTTAATGGAATCCCATGAAGTGTCTAAATCAAACAGAAAACTGAGCTAAATGTGAAGGTACATCTGTCGTTTCACAGTGCCTTTGAGATTTGGCGGAAACGACTCGGTGGTAGATTTCTTCCTGGGATCGGTAGGAGCTCCTGTTTGGTGCATGAGCACTAATTGTTTTTAGACATGAACGTAAAACAATAGTTTATTCCACCAGCAAATAAAACACATTTTTTGTTATAAAAAAATACCTTCCATATTCGCCATACATGTTTTCTAATGTTTTGAACAGGGATTTCTGGATCGTTCTCCTGTTTTCTATGGCTTTTACACCCGTGGCTCTCTGGATCTATTCTGCCTGAACACATCCCTGCTATACCTGGCTGGGATCCTCAGCATCTTCTTCTTTAGCCTCATTATGGTGGTTCGCAGGTCAGTGATATACTGCTCAAAACTCTGGTCATCTTCAGTTTAGAGAGGGATCTCAAAAGGTGTACCGGTTAAGATGCCAGACTTTTGTCATCTAAAAAAAAAATAATAATAATAAATTAGACTCTGAAAAGTGACTTCAACCCTTTTTTCACTATATTGCATTCAAATTATGGGGTTAACAGTAGAGTTTCTCTGGGTTCCTGCACATATAAGGGTAAAAGTAAATTAAATGGCAGATAAGAAGGCCAACGAATCAACAATGTGGTGTGGGAATGATCTCTTTCATCTTCTGATGAAAGAGTAAATTAGTAAAATTATTAAAAGAAAAATTAAAGAACAAAGGCACAAATTGTGTGAAGATGATATTAAAAGAAGATGGTTCTACAGACAAAGAGAAACTAGTGAAGGAGGCTGAGAAGGGTTCTTTCAAAGAGATGCAGTGGGAATTTGGAGCAGTAGCTGGTTGCATTTTTAATGGGACAGTAATTGATAGTATTGATCTTTTTTCTTCCCAAAAAAATAAAAATCAGGACCTGGAAAAAATATTTTAAAACCTAAAACCTAGAATCTGTTGGGCCTCAGTACAAAAAGTTGCTTATCGTGCAAAAACAACTATGTGATTCACTAAATGGCTCTGTACTCATAATAAAGCATGGTGGTGGATCATGCTGAGTGGGTAATTTTCTTTCGACCTGGTTGATTAATTTATTTCAACCTAAAAAAAAAAAGCATATTTTGTACATATATTTCACATTGTACCCCATACAGGGCAAAAGAAACTAATGAAAAGAAATACATACTTACAGTATATAGACACAACTCTATGTGGTAAAAATGCACACAGGACAGACAACAAATTGTTCAAGTCATGCAATTCATATCTACGTATTACATACTGTATTTAAACAAGTCAAATTAGCTCGAAAAGGAGTGGAACACAAAAGGATTTACTCCCACATCAGCTATTCCCCAAAATTTTGTTTTTTTTTTGTCAGGGTGGAGGAAATTGTCAACAGTTTAAAAGGCCAGCTAATTTTCACTCAAAATGTTCAATTGCCGGCAA
Organism: Fundulus heteroclitus; assembly: GCF_011125445.2. Classification (NCBI taxonomy): domain Eukaryota; kingdom Metazoa; phylum Chordata; class Actinopteri; order Cyprinodontiformes; family Fundulidae; genus Fundulus; species Fundulus heteroclitus. The sequence continues at coordinate 24,840,865 of NC_046365.1, read as the reverse complement.
GAAAGCTGAAGATGGATTTTATTTTTTATGCATCAAACTCCAAGCATACCTCCTAATCAACAGAGTAGTGGAGAAAATATTAATGGTTTTAAAATGTTCAGAACTAAATCTGGGAAACAGAGATTTGCTCACCGTCTGACAGACTTAGAAAGTCACGTCAAGCTTCCATAGTTTATTTATACAGGACATATGTCAAGTAGAAGTTGCAGCACATTGTGAAATGATCTATAATGGTCTCGTTTCCTCCCCCGACGTTTCATCCGGGCTGAGTACTCTTGTTAGATCCGATGCATCTGCTCTGCTCTTACAGAACCACTGTTGGCTACAAGCACACCTGGATGCTTGAGAAGCGAACCAGCATGAACGTGAGCTTTAAGATCTTCTGTGGCTGGGACTTCAACGTCCAGGATCCTCCGGCTGCGAAGCTCAAGCACAGCTTCATTCGCAATGATCTCAAGGTGAATGTTAGGATACTCCACTTCAGCAGAGAACATCTTCCCGATCTTCCATAGTGGTTGATATGTTGGCTACGGCGGCTGACCTGACCCTGGTAAACCTTCTTAGGGGGCCATAATAGGGGCGACGCACAGCATGCTGGGAACTAATGAACCAGCACTGTCGGCACAACAATGGTTGAAAACATTTTTGGGAACTGAATGTTGGGAATTTGGGAGGCTGCTTCCCAGAAAACAACCATTTAAAAAAAAAACTTTCCAAAAAAGTAAGCAGTACAGGAGAAAGAGAAGTTAGTTCCTATGCTCCACTTATCTGGAACAAACTTCCAGAAAATTGTAAAGGTGCGGAAAGCCTGAGTTCCTTTAAATCAAGATTAAAAACACATTTATTTAGGATTGCCTTCAACTGTTCTAGTTAACTGAATCACCACTTCTATGTTCTACTTTCTATCTACATTTTATTCCTACTTGCTTTTATTCTGTTTTAATTTGCTATATTTTAATCATGTAAAGCACTTTGCATTGTCCCTGTACTGAATTGTGCTATATAAATAAATTTGCCTTGCCTTGCCAAGTGTAACGTTAAGCCGATCCCTGAGACGGTAAAATCAAAATGGGCAGAAAACTGAGAAATTACGAGAAAAATATAGAAACCCAAGAAATTATTGTTTTTCTACGATATATGATCACATTTTATGCAACTCATTTGCAATCATGTTCTTTTAGTTTGAGCAAATACTTTGATAACAACATATCTCTATATTAGAATAATTTAAATGTAACTCCAGCTGCAAATCTGCCTGGTAACAAGGAGAGCAAACCACATCACTGTCATTCAACCATCCTTACACTGGATAAAGCACAGAAATGGCTTTAAATGGTTCCTTATTCAGGGTTAGTGTATGAGGAAGGTCTTACTTCAGCTGTGTCCCCTCAAAAGCTTTAGATTCCTCTGCTTCCCATTAACATTTTCGTTCTTTTTTTTTAATCTATCTGTTTTGTCTTTGTTGTGTCACCCATTGACAGCTGGAGATAGGCACCAGCACCCCTCGCAACCCCACAAGGGACAGGCGTGGTAGATAATGGATGGATGAATGACTTGACCAAATAAGTCACTTTGGATACCTCTGAGCCAGCAAATGATATTATTTAACACTTTAGCTTTAACAGTTGCAAAATACAGATTATTTCTTGGATTCGTAGTTGAGGTTTCTCTGGGGAAAAAGTTTCTCCTCCTTAACACCAAAGCAATCTTAGCAAGACATGAGGCAAAGCTTTAATGAGCATCATTTGTGCTACTGTATAAAAAATAGCGCCCTTGCAGTATAGGGGTTTCTCTTGTGCCACCTGCAGGCCTGTTTTTCATACTGATTTGGACATTTTCGCTGTAAAAAATCTGTTTCCCAGCTTTTTCTGGAGGAGCAGAGCTTCTCCCTGAGGAAGGCTCAGAGGACTCTTCAGCAGAAGGCGCGTCTGTACCTGCTGAGATTCATCCTTAACCTGGTGGTTTTAACTCTGCTCGGTGGAGCCTTCTTCCTCATCTACATCTCCACGAAGACATCCCTCAGTAAGGTAAGGATTGGAGTCTGGCGTTTTGCGTGTTTGCATTTTATAAATGAGTGAATAACAGTTTAAAGTGTTTGTTATGTTTGACTGTTTCTCTTAGAGTCCACACGGCTGGTTTCTCAACCTGGTCCTTCAGTATCTTTCTCCCATCACCATCTCCTTTGTGAACCTAGTCCTCCCTCACATATTTCGCAAGATCTCCTCTTTCGAGGACTACTCTTTAACCGTACAAATTAATGCAACGCTTGTGAGGTAAGAAGCAGAAGGAGACAAATACTCTCAGTAGATTACACACACACAGGGCTGCGAGGATTCACTCTGTCTGCCTTTTAGGAGCATCTTCTTGAAGCTGGCTTCCCTGGGAATCTACTTATTTTTCATCTTCAAAACGTCGCAAAATGCAGTAAGTGAAAGGAAAAGTTAATGTTTTACCTTCTTAAAACTGCTGAGTAAAAGCCAGCACAATCTGATTTATTCTGCTAACCTAGTCCCGGGTCAAATAGGGGCCGATCCAGACCTGGTTTTATTGAACACAGCGAGCTGGGTTAGGTTTACAGAGAAAACGTGGATCATTTATAACTACCCGTCTTATTATCATTGCGGTGTAAATGAAGAATTTATAACATGTATTCCTAGCCACCAGAAAATGCCTGGAAAAGCAGTGTCGTTCATACCTGAGGATCGGCGTGAACGGCAAAATGTTAGTATCCCAAGACTGAAGGCAGTAAACGGGTCTGCTGCCTGTGTCTGTGTTGGTGTCACGTTTGATGCACATCAGAAATGCAAACTGTTCAATAAAGAAATAGCAGTAAGCTCGTTCCTAAATCTTCAGTGAAACGTTGTACTCCGCCCACCGCTGCCAGTGCAAATATTTCGTTCAGAGAAATTACCTTGTATGTATGCTTTTTTTTCACTGTACGGTAATAGGTGATGCACAGCCTCCAATTATGGAGGCAAGTAATAATAAATGTTTTAGTTTACCTGCCTGGTGCAAACATGGCAATGGTATAAAGGATACGTACATACAAGGATACATCTTTTTAGCTCTTAAATACATTTTGTTGTGTACTTTGAGTCTCTAAGAGGGAAATAGAAGTTGAAGGTAGTCTGTCCAGGAAGATGCGTAGATATCTTTATGTTCTGTTTGGGTAATTTTTTCAAGCTGGTCAGTTTTTTCCGTTTTCTATTATATTTCGTGCAGCTGCTTAACAGCTTACCAATTTCATGAATCCACCATCTTTTTTTTTTTCCCGCCGGGATTTTGTAGTCCAAGCTGGAGGATGCCAATGCTACGAGTGAATAATGTTCGGTTGTTGGGTGTGTTAACTAAGTTTACCTTCATAGTTAACCCACACAATTCATTACTGCATCCACCCGAAATACTATAAAAATGGCCGATGGAGGGGGTGGGCCTCCTTTGGATTTAAAGAGACACTACCAAAAAGAGACACACGTCAGAACTGGGGTAAAAGAGGGGCTCTGGGGCAGCAATAATGAGGAATTCAGACCAATGCATTGCAGTTCCACTTTATATAGACCAAAACTGAATGATTTAAATGTGAAAAGGAACAACATAAATAGCATGATATACCCCCGGTTAAAGGCTCCTAAAGGGTTTGCATAAACCATTCATCATATTTTTAGACTGAAACATTTAGCTGATTTTGACGATTCTGTTATTGTTGTTGTGTGTTTCCTTGTAGGACCAGCCTTCTTCGTGCAGAGAAAACCAGATTGGCAGAGAGATGTACAAACTGTGCATCTACAACTTCCTCAGCATTTTCTGCAACACCTTTTTTGTGAACTACCCCAGGAAGTAGGTTTTTCTTGAGATTACGAGTCCGTTTCTTTCTTAGTCATTGTGGTGATTCAAACAGAAAGATCATATCTGCTTGAAGTTTCTCCTGACTAGATTGCATCGCTAAGGTGGAAAGATTCATCGTGTCCATCTTATAATTTTTTCCTTTTCTCTTTTTGTGTGAATTTGGAAAATGTGCTTGTGTTTTTGCTCTTTGGCAGGCTTTTGCAGGAGAAGTACCCAACATCCTTGCTGGCCAGGCTCACAGGCAAAGAGCGGTTCCTGATCCCTTTCAATGTCCTGGATCTGGTCTATGTTCAGACTGTGTCCTGGGTGGGAGTCTATTACTGCCCTCTGCTGCCTCTGATTGGAATGGTCACCCTGGTGGCCACATTCTACATTAAAAAGGTTGTTGATTGAAACAAGAAATGTACATTATCAAATTCACTGATCAGACATAGCTGGAAAACATCCTTATTGTGGCTATGCAGGCCAGCATGCAATAAACCCCTTTATGAGCATTTATGAGCCTTGATCACACATGACCCCGTCACCATTACATATCCTCGGGCTTTCCCAATTTTCTACTTCAGGCACATGAAGTTTTAAGGGCAGCACGTTAATTTGCTGCACAACATATTCCCCCCTACAGGATTACATCATGAAGAGATAACCAATGTTGTTCAATTTACCTGTACGTGGTCATAATGTTATGCCTGTTATGTGTATTCCACTTTTGTTGTTAATGTTCCTTATGCAACATTTTCATCTGATTAATAAAACCAGCAGAATGCATAGCAGCTAAACAGGCGACAACATTTCTTGTTGAAATATATATTTATCATATAGAAATAAATATAAATCAATGAGAGTAATACGGGGGCCCTTAAGGGACATTGAAGGGGGAAAATGTTTTGAAATATTCCCCTGTACAACAGATACTTTCACGTGGGCACCAGACTTTTCATTGATGTTAAAGATTGCAGCTAAAGAAGTATCTGATGTACATGAGAAATTGTTTTCCTTCATTGTCTCTTTTGGGGCTTCGTATAATAATAATAATAATAATAATAATAATAATAATAATAATAATAATAATAATAATAATAATAATAATAATAATAATAAATCTAAATCAATGTTCTAGTTTCTTTACCCACTCGAAAGCACTCAGAGTAGTTGAATAACGTTAGCAAGAAGTTAGCTTAGTATTAGCATTAGCATTTCATAAAGTATCCTATAAGGGTTCTGGTTTTTACATAAGTAGCATTAAGTGTAAACATGAAAATCTGTAATTTTATAAATATGATGTTCAAAGCTGTTTAGATAAGGCATGTAGGCTTGGAGTCCATGTTTTCATAACTGCTGCTGTTTATGTTGCTAGTCTCAAATAACTACCTCCAGAGCTGATAGATTTAGATGAATTAAACGTCAATTATACTACAGTGTTTACGGTGTTAATATAGTTCTGTTTATTTCCCTAAACACTCGGCAATAAACAACTGAACTGCTTTATTGGTGGTCATCTCTCCATCTGTTTCCCTGTGTGTCTGCAGTTCAATGTCCTGCGGTGTTGTGTGGCAGAGCAGCGGATGTTTCGAGCCTCCAATTCTTCGGTTTTATTCCATTTCATGCTGTTGCTGGGTCTCCTCATGGCTGCAGCCACACCAGTCTTAGACTCCTACCAGTCTCAGCGAGCAAACGCGTACGCATTTTCTATTACTCGCTGACTCAGTGCTATAATCCAGATATGTTTTAGTGACAGCTCTCTGTCTAAAATTGTTTGAAAAGTTGGATTCTCTCTTCAGCCTTTTGTGATGTAGATCTTCTTCTCCCTTTCCAGCTTCAAGATCTCCTGTGGTCCATTTAAAAATCAGCAAACTGTCTTCAGTGTAACAGATGAATGTGTGAAACATCTTCCCAGCTCAGCCCAGACCACTATTCACTACCTGTCCTCAGAAGCCTTTGCCCTGCCTCTCCTGCTAGCTGAGATGTAAGTTATGTTGGGCTACATTTTTGCATTACAATGAGCACAATGAGAAATGCAGCATTACCTGTTTCAAGAATGGCTTGACTGAAGAAGAACCAATAATTGTTTCTCACATTTTATCACATTACAACCTCTAACTTCAGGACATTTTAGATGAAGACCAATATGAATCGATCTAAGTGGTAAATGGCCTCCACTTGTATGGCGATTTATTAAGTCCAAGGACTCCAAACAATTTACACTACATTCAGTCTTTCATGCATTCATACCCTGATGGTGGTGAGCTACATTGTAGCCACAGCTGGCTTGGGACAACCCCTAGCTCCTACAGCACTATTGCCCCAAAAGTTTAAATCTATTGCAAGCAATCGACTTTAGAAGTCATCTAATTCATTAATGTAGTCAACATGTGTGTAAGTTATCCATCCATCCGCCTGTATACCCAACGATCTACCTGCATGTCCATCCATCCATTAGCCATCCATCTATCCACAATCACCCTGGAGGACAGCATCCTCCAGCTCATTTTGGGGGATCCCAACGATCTATATAGTCCCTCAAGTAAGTGCCGGATCCTCCCTGGGTCTCCTCCCAGTGGGATGTGCCTGAAAAACCTCCAAACCAAGACCTCCTGGGCAGAGGCCTGAAACACCTCAACTTTTTTTCAGTGCAGAGAAGCAGTGGCTTTAGTTGACAACGCTTCTCACCCTATTTTCAAAGCTGAGTCCTGCCACCTTGCAGAGGGAGCTCATTTCAACCGCCTGTATCCAGGACCTCATCCATATCTCATTATTAAAAATGCAGATCGGATCATGGATGTGTGTAATTTAATCTGAGCACAAACTGAGCTGTTCTGTGAAGGCCTCGGAAGATTGTCAGAAAAGTGTATTGAACAAAAAGCCTCATGAAGACCATGGACACAGAAGACATGTCAGGGATAAGGTGGTGGTGGAGAAGTTTAAAGCAATATCCCAACTTTTGAACATCCCACAGAGTGCTGTTTAATCTATCATTCAAATATGGAAAGTATGGCTGTATACCTTCTAAGACAAGCCCATGGTGAACCTGTCTAAAGGACAACTGTTGACTGTCCACAAACTGGTCTTTATAGAAGGAAGATAAAAGTAATTGTTTTTAGAAAAACCTCTAGATGTCCCGTTTAGATTTTGCCACAAGCCATGTAGGAGATCAAGCAAAGAAGGTCCTCTGGTCAGATGAGACCAGAACTGAACGTTTAGCCTACACATATAATGCTATAGCAGACAACTAACGCTGCGCCTTCCCCAGAATAAAACATGGGGGTGGGAGCAACGTCATGGTGTAGGAAAGCTAGCTTGTCTCCGATGTCTCCATCCATTCTGATGCAGCATGAGCTAAAGATTTCAGTCTCTGCTCCTGTACGCTCAGCAGACACATACTCTAAAAGACCTGCAGCTGTAATTGCAGAAAACATTTATCCTAAAAAGTACTGACTCTGGAGAGCTGAATAAATATGCAGGCAACAGTTTTCAGATTTTTATTTGAAAAGACTTTTGCCAAAACAGGCATCCTTTTACTTCTTCTTTACAATAATTGGCCACCTTGTGTTGCTCTATTACATAAAATCATAATAAAATACATTAAAGTCTAGAAGCATAATGGGATTGAATACTATTGAAAGGCGGCGTCTGTGTTGTATAAAGCTGAACTAGCACTAGTGTATAACAATTGTTATCTATCCTGACAGGATCCATCGGATATCAACCATGATCTGAAATTCAAATGTGACATTTTGTTTCCTCAGCATCATCCTAACATCATATGTGTCGCGGGGACGCGCCAACAAGAAGGCCATTGAAAGGCTTAAAGACATGCTGGTTATGGTAAGTAGACAAATAATGTTTAACCTTTTCATACATTTTATGTTTCTTTAGTGCTTCTTTAGTAATATGCCTCATGAGATGCTTTCAGGGTTCGTAGGCAGTCTTAAAAAATCTGGAGAAATATTTAACATTACAGTGCATGCACATCTTTTCAAGTGTGGATTAGCTTCTTTAATTTGCGACATGAAAAGTTGTTTTTTGTCATTGACAGTATCCACAGATCAATACATGCTCATTCTAAAAACACGAAAGAAGGGACATTTCACAAAGGTTTTGTTGAGTTGTAGTCTCTTGAGGGTAAACTCTGGAGGCGCATGATGAATAGTGAAGATGATTTTAAAAAAAACAAAAAAACAAGGCTGACTAAACTAAGAAAGAGCAGGCAGAAAATAAAGATTTAAAAGAACTACTGAAATCACGAAGAACAGAGGCTAACTAAAACAGGAACGGAATATAAAAAGAAAACACCATTAACATAAACACTGAACAGAAGACAGAAACTAAACAAAGGACAGAAACAAGGATCTATAAGGAAAAAGAATACTAAAGGTGCACAATATAAATAGGCTGCAGGATCCCCAGGGAGCTACAATAAGTAATCAAACCCCTGACAAGTTTTGGCTTCTGTACCCTCTGCGATCAAGATCTTAAACTGAATCTGTTTTTTTTTTTATTGTGCCTGATTTACTACTCACAATCCTATTTTTCTTATTTGTTTGTTTCTTTTTTAGAAACTTTACAAAAATTCTGTTATCTTGTCCTATTTATTGTTTGCTTCACAGTAAGAAAATTCTAACATCTTTAACGTTATCGGCATGTTCTGCAAATAAAATGGTGCAAAAGTATCAAACAATCCATTTTAATCGCAGGTTGTGAGGTAACAAAATATGCATAAAAGCCAAGGGAGGGTTAAATTTTCTCCAGGCACTGTAGCTTTGTTTTGCTTTAACAAAACATTGATTATATGCTTTAATTTGGTTAATTTCTGTTGGAGAAGGAAACCCCAACAAACCTCTCTTTAGTTTGGCTCCTATCATTCTAACTTGTATGTATGTATTTGATGAACTTCTGCCCGGTTTGTGTTAAGGCTTGTGTTCATGCCGTTGTCCTCCTACAGTGCAGCTCTGATAAGCGGTTCCTGGTGAAGCAGCACGCCACCTTACTGCGAGGTCGAAAGAATGCAATACGGAGTCGTCCTGCAGCCGTGAAACAAAGAAAGTCCCTCCAGGGAGATCAATGAAGCTATTAGTTTGTCGGCCTCACCGGGGAGCAGCGGACTGAATGAAGGAAAAAATCAGAGGACCTCTGAACTTCCATGTTTTACGTTAAATTATTCACAAAGAAACAGGGTGGCATATTGGAACCTTTAATGTTATCGTGTAAAAAAAACAAAAAAAACATCATTGCCACCTTCCTTACAAGAGCTTTACACACCTGTGTTTGAGCTGATATGAAACAGTTCATATACTTCTTGAAAAACTTTTTATTAGTCTAATTATGTATTAGATGCACATTCATTTTTCTATACATAAAATTATGTTTGTTAATATTCCAAAAATGTTAATTTAATATTTTTCAACTGATTTTTTATTTTTTTTTACTTGTGTGTTCATTAAACTCTTTGAACCAAAGTATGTTATTCAACCTTCTTCAGTGACATCATGCAGATGAAGCAGAAAACATCCCCTCCGTCACGTTATCTACTCACAACATATGTGTGGCAGCACCTTGGCTCGACTCACTCCCGCACACACACACAGACACACAGAGACACGGCCATACATGCAGGAGGAACCATGCCAACGATGCATTCATAGCCCGGTTATGAAGAACCATCGCACTTTGTATTTGTTGCCAATTTTGGGTGAGTTCGTTGGGCTGTATGGAAGTTTAAATGATCTAATTGCTGGGCTAATATTCTACCTGCCTGTTGTTGAATTGTTGTTTTTTTCCAGCTCTTGCAAGTTTGCCCCCCACAATAGGTAAGTGAGATCTTTCAGATGTGGACCTGTTAGTAGCTGGCAAACCTTTTTCAAATACTTCAAATATAGTTTAATATAAACATTGTACAGTCAGGCAAAGAGAAGTTTAGGCAGGACACAAATACGTTTATTTAATTTTTAATATGTTTCTATGGTGTACTGAAAAACAGTGCTGTTTCAAGGGGTTTTATAAGCAAATATTCATGTGATGAGGTAAAATTTGGAGGACAGATTCACTTTTTTTTTTGATAACTTCTTGAGTTATCAAATTATGGGCCAAATTTTGTCTCAGCGCAGGTTCTGTCAGGTCCAATCTCATTCTCTTTTAGATCTGACTGCAGATTCTTGGTCGCGGTTAATAAACAGGAAGGTTCCTGACCACATGTTCAAAATTTTGCGTCATTGCTACCTCTGCCTTGTAACATGGTGCTCCGTCGTGCTGGAAACCCACAGATCTTCACTGGATTTTCCTGGGTTGTTAGAACTTTTTTTTGAGCCCACTCACTTATATATGGCATTGTTATTGGATAAAATCTCTAATGGGTTCGCTTTCAAATGTTTTTTTCCAGAAGAAGTATTAATGTGAAGAAAAAAAAACTTCATAAAGAGAAGTCAATTTTTCTGCTCCTTTTTGGCACAAGGTTGTAGTCCAATGGGCTTCACCTCACTTCCCATGCAAATTCCCCGTGCAAGCTCTGCACTGGTGGCAAAATGGTTCTGTAGCATTCGCGTCCGGAGGAGACCATTCTCCTCCTGAGAACTGACAAGGGTTGACAAGAACCCAAGTATAAATACTCATTGGCCACAGTTTGGTAGAATGGGTGATGCAGTGGATGAGAAGCCGACAAATCTGCAAATGCGTGATGTCATCCTGTCAGTATGATCTCAGAAGAATGTTTCAGACGTCTTGTTTTGTCTGTGCCATGAAGAATTAGTGAGCTGAGTCTAATAAAGGGGGGTGGAGGGGGGGGTGACTGTAAGTCTGCAAAGGGATCACATGAAGGAATGAGTGAAATGGTTACACTATATTATGTAACATCTACTTTTTTTTAGTCCTTAAATTCATTTAGTTGTGTACCTGGAGTCATAAAGTTTTAAATTTACTCTGTCCGGTGCTGCTTTGATAGCTATTATAATATCCTATTTCTGTCATATTTTTAAACCGTTCTCTTTTCTCTGTTCTCTATTAATTTTGTTGAACAATAACATCACAGTATTTACTGAAGAACTATCACAATTTTTTGAAACGGACCGAAGCGCAGACAAGAGCTCGGGGGTCGCACATTAAAGACAGTGGTAGTTTAATGCTGGAAAAACAGGCTTACAGGATGACAGGAACCAGGAAGGACACAGTGAAGTGACCAGAGCGGGCTGAACTTATAGGGGAAGTGACGGAGGGAACAATAAACGGATAATTAGACACAGGTGAACTGAGTGACACAATTATGCTGCAGGAAAATAGGGACGATGAACTGGCAGGTGTAGGGGAATAACATAATCTAACAGGGAACTAGGGAATGGCCAGACGTGGGGAAAAGACATGAACCAAAGTTTAAACTAATAACAGAGACAAGGATCTCAGGCTGAATAATACTGGAGGTGAAAATATAAAGAGACAGCAGGATCCCCACAGAGCTACAGGAAACATTCAAACCCCTGGAGATCCTGACAAGAACTAATAAATAGGGCGTGCTTCAGTGGCGCAGAGGTTAGTGTTCACAACCCATGTATGGAGGCCTTAGTCCTCCAGGCTGACCCAGGTTAAACGCCGACCTGTGGTCCTTTCCCACATGTCTCTCCCCCTCTCTCATACCCCCTTTCCTGTCAGCCCACTATACAAAAAATGAGCCACTAGAGCTGTATAAACCTAAATAATAAAAAAGAACTACTAAACAAGCTCATGGACATCTGGCTTACAGATTATTTAGAAAATCCACCATTTTTGTGGTTTTCGCTTCGATTATTTTAGTCCAAGTTCAAGAATTCCGAAAAACTTGAAAAATTAAGATGTTTCATTGTTGCGTGGATTGACCCACATGATTTATTACTCTTTCCCCTAGCATACTATAAAAATGGCCGATCGGGGTAGAGTGGAACCCTCTGCGACTGGAGGGTGGCGGGGTGTGAAGTGCCTCCTTTAGATTTAAAGAGACAGTATCAAAACGAGCTGCTCTCAGGCTCACCTCTGAACAGGGTTAAAAAGGAGGAACGTGAGAGTAAATTAACGAGGATTTCAGACGAAAGCATCGCAGTTCCACTTTATATAGACCATAACTGAATGATTTCATTGTGAAAAGGAAGGCATTATAAAGCATATGTCCCCTTTAAGACCAAAAGAGGCACACAATCCTGGCATATGGACACAAGAACTGACTTAAAATGTGAAACCAATGTTAAGATACAGGAAAGATTAAAGGTCTAAAACATTAAATCAAGACAAAATCCTTAAACAGAAAAACCTAAATGTCTTTAATACCAAGACACCAGTAAACTAGCCTCTCAGGTTGTTAGCTGCAGTTTCCTGCATATTCATGTGATGATGAATGTATGCTTTTCTTAGGGGTGACCATTGCTAACTCAAGGAGACGGTGATAAGGACATCTGTTTTTAATTTACAGGAGTCAGTTTGCTAGTAGATGGAGGGATTTCAACTCAACTGTCTTTGCTTCTTTAAAGGCATACTATGCAACATTTTTCAGTTAATTAATGTGTTCCATACCGTTTTGGATGATTAAATGAGTCATTTCAGGTCGAACAAAGGTTTTCTCGGCCGCCCTGGTGGTCTGTGGGGGAAATACTGCACTTGCAATTGCAGGAGCCCTCGGCCCGCAGACACAGGTTCAGAAGTCTCGTGCAAGACCACGAGAGTCGGTCTTGCTTTACGGCAAGAACTCCATGTGTTTTTGCCCTGCTATTCACTATATGCACGCGCGAAAGCAACAACAAAGAACTGCGTGTTAACGTCAAATAAACAGGCAAGTATATCGAGTTTTGTTTATTATTATTATTATTATTATTATTATTTTTAATTATTTATTTATTTTTATTTATTTATTTATTTTTGAGTGTTGGCGAGGCGGTAGCGTAAGTTTGGCGAGGCGGCTGCCTCGCCAAGATAGCGCTGCGGGAAACCCTGATGTTCATACTTTCACTGTGTTAGTCATTGTTTGTACTGCCGTTTTTTCCACTTTTTGTGCGTTCGCCTGTCTGCTAAGCTCAAAACAACCGTGCCTGGCTTGATGGAGAAACCAGAGCAGCTGAGCATCTTTATGATAGTGCACTTTTACTTTCGCCCTCTGGGGGGAGCCTCGCTGGAAAATCAACCCCGGTTGCATAGTATACCTTTAAATGACAGTCAAAAAAAGAAATAACTGATCATTTTGTACAATGTCACAAATATAAGTGAAAAACTATTTTTAATATTCACCAATTCACACGCAATACATTACAACTCATGTAAAAAAAAACGTAGGCCCTGACTGTAGTTTTAGAGTATCGACAAGAAATAAACTGAAGTGTAAAAAATATATATATTGCAGACTTATCACGTGTTATATAACGAGTTTAACCTAAATGTCTTGGTGAAGCAGGTTCTCTTCGCCCAGTGCTGTCTGGTCCCGACAGAGCCTACCTCAACACCAGGGTGGTCTTCCAGTGTTCTGCCCCCGGCTTGTCCTCCAAGGTCATCTACAGGCTGGTCAGAGATCGTCGTAACGTGGTCGGCACACACGTCGTCCACAAAGGGGACCAAACTGCCACGTTTCCCCTGAAAGTCAAAGCAACTTCGGGCGGATCCTATCAGTGTAAGGCGTCGGGTGGAGAAAGCACAGGATTCAGCAACAGGATCAGGCTGACTGTAGTCAGTGAGTATCAGACTGGTGGGGTTTCACTGAACATTCCCAAGTTTTCTTTGACTAACGCTCTTCACCCTACTTCCAGCTCCACCAGCAAACACCAGAGTGACCTCTGAACGCACCCCTCCGGTTGCCTACGAGGGGTCACACTTTGTCCTGAGCTGCGATGCTGAACAAGGCTCCCACCTTAACTACAGCTGGTATTTCAACAGGAAGGAAGTAACGTCATCAACGTTTGGCTACAGCGTCGCTGGGAACAAACTTGTGATGAAGAACGTGACTCTGGAGCAGGAGGGAAGTTATAACTGCATCGTTTGGTCTACGGTGCAAGATATCAGCAGGTATTCAACCAGCGCAGAGGTCAAGGTGACTGTCAAAGGTAAATAAATACCAACAAAACGATAGATGCATCAAACAAATATAGTATCTACTGGTGAGGATAGTCACTGTATGAAGGTATACATATCACAATCTAACAAAGAACACCAAGAAATTGGATCCATCCATCCTGACAGTGTTAAATACATTATGTATTCAGAAAAAGGAGGTTAAAAAATATTTTATTTGAACGCTGCAGGCCTGTTCAGTCAAAAATGGCAGGGATTTGTCAGAGTTTTGGTCTTACCTTCACTCCCCTCTGTCCTTCGAGTTTTGGTTGGAATCATCAATTCTATTGGTTGTCCCACATGGCAATCATTCTGACGCGCTTGCGTAATACCAGTGCGTGCGCTCGTTCATTTTCAGGTTCCGCTTGCTGACTGCGGATGCACACTTCTGGAGTTTATGTGGTTAGCTTAGCGATTAGCTTAGCAGTTAGCTGCAGTGTTAGCCGGTCATTGTCGCTTCACTGCTGTCACTGTATACGTTGAACATGGCTGAGAGTCGCATAAAGCAAACTGTGTTTATGTTTACGAGAGAAAGAGGAAGGCCTCTGTAGAAAGAAATAAGACCAGAGTGGATTTCTGAGATTTTTTTATGCGATCCCCCTAAGGAGAGGAAGAGCGGGTGAGACGGTCTTGCACATGCGCAGTTATTCAAAAAGGGACTTGGAAACTTCTGGAAAAATCGCAGTCTCTACCTTTAACATATTCATAATTTTTGTATGTCCCCTCAACACTGGTTTAAGAATGCCTGATCTCTGAAACCTCAGTTTTTTCCTGCTGTTTTTCCCCCGATCATCTTATTAAAAAACTACAACTGTCATCACAACTGCACATCTGAAGTTTGCAGATCACACCACTGTCATCGGGCGGATCCAGGACTGTGATGATTCTGCATGCAGACTGGAGGTGGTCTAACCTGACTCCGCCAGATGGATTTGCTTCGCATATCCATCTGGAAACCTTCCGTTGAAGTAATTTTGGGAAGGGGCGAAAATACTGGTTAGCTGATTGACCTATGTTGGTGATAGACGGGCCAAATAAACCAATCAGATCAACGAAGCATATGACGTACTAACAGCGACGACGAAAACACAACCACAAGCTCTTGCCGAAACCAGTCGGGAGAAGAGCAAAAACATCTACAGCCTCCAGAGCAGTGTTTTGCTCTTCTTTCAGTGAAGAAATACTCTGTAATTCCGATAAAACTTGCTCGATAGCCACGCTAACGCTAGTTTCATCGGCTGAAGCCGCCATGTTCTTCAGACTGAACTGTCGCGCTTCTTGTTACGTCACACCTTAACCCGCCTCAAAGCCAACGCTGATTGGACGTTCGTTTGGTGAACGGCTCCAAATTTTCTTTAACGGAGAGTAGCCAGACTGATCTGCGAGTGAAACCTTGAAAGCTCGCGAGATCAGGATGGTCTCACGAGGCTAGAGGTGGTCTGCTGGTGCACTCAGAATCACCTGAAACTAACCTTGCTTAAGACTGTAGAGATGACAGTGGACTTCAGGAGAACCCCCCCACACTCTGCCCCCCTCGCTATCCTCAACAACACTGTGTCTACAGCGGATCACTTCTAGTTCCCAGGAACCACCGTCACTCGGGACCTGAGATGGTCCTCACACACTGACTCCAGCCGTAAGAAGGCCCAGCAGAGACTGTACTTCCTGCTGCAACCTAGTCAGTAGAACCTTCCTCAGGAGCTACATATCATCTTCTACACTCCCATCATTCAGTCTGTCTTGTGCTCATCCATCTCTGTGTGGTTCAGCTCATCCACAAAACTTAACTGGCCCAGACTGCAACAAATAGTTAGAGCTGCAGAGAGGATCATCAGGACTGACCTTCCATCCATTCATGACCTGTACAGGTCCAGGGCCAGTAAAAGAGCAGCTAACATAGCTGTCAACCCAACTCATCCGGACCGCATGGTATTCAGACACTATTGCGTTCAGGTTGGTGCTACAGAGCGCTGATGGCTAAAACGAGCCAGTTACTACTCCCAGCCCGTGTCTCTTTTGACCACTTTACAGTCTAATCTGCAGGAAACAATAAGCACATTTGCACAATCTCGGTACAGTTATGTTAATTAATCAAATAAATGAACTTTTCAACTGTATCCAAAAATTAATGAATACAACTACATATTGTTTTTCTTCATATATAATATATCATTAAACATTAACCATACATTTTTTATTCCTCCCCATGTGTTAAATGTGTTTAGTGGTTGATTTTTTTTTAGTTTCTTCTGAGATGCCGTTTCTTTCTCTATCTTTCTCCTTCTTTCTCTTCTTCAGTCAGGATCTCCAAACCAGACATCTCCATATCCGTGTTCAAGGATGGGGATAACTACTATGGGAATGTCACCTGCTGGTCAACAAAAGGGAGCCCACCGGTGAACTTTTCTCTATTAATAGATGACAAGGAGGTCAGGTCGGTCACAGCTGCGGAGTCACTTGCAGCCTGGTTTGATGTTCCTGTTGTAATCGGGCTGAACATGGGAGAGGCCCGATGTCGAGGGAGAACTGAGGTGCAGGACGTGAAGAGTGAGGCCCTCACTCTGGAAGTAGGTGAGAAATGTGTTCACGGTGCACGGCATTCTGTGATCCACTCTCTGGGGTTCGCCTTTGAGCTCATCATCGCTCTGCTGTTCTCCTCTTCCTGTGCCTCCAGTCCCGGTCGGGGGGGACGTACGAGTGGAAGTGGACTATCTGTACTCCGCTGAGGCCAAAATGAGCGCCGCCAAGCTGAGCTGTCACATCAGCAGGGGGACGTTCCCACTCTTCTCCTGGCTCTTGAATGACTCTATTCTTGTGGAGGATTTCCAACCTCCCACTGTCCTGCCCCCCCAAAAACAAGCCCTCTTCTTAACTAAACTCAGCCGGGAGGATTCTGGTTATTACCGCTGCAGGGCCAGAGACAGCTACGAGGACTCTGGGCCGTGGGCCGAAAGTGCAGCCGTACTCCTCCAAATCACCGGTGAGAAGAAATATTAACCATTAAGGAAAAGTTAAAGATGTACTTGTCATTGTTTTCTAATCTGTCTGTGCACTTTTGATGCGGAACAAATAGATGTGTAACATTTTTGATTCAAGCTTACCTTTTATTAGAGAGTAAACGCTTTGGTTTTCTGGGCAAAACAGAAGAAAAGTTTATAAAGTTGGGTCTAAGTGCAATATTATAGCCTGTGAAAACTATTCCTTTAATGTCATTAAACTGCAATTATATTGTTTTTATTTGTCTTGATCCCACCTCGACGCATTTAAAGAGCACCAGTCGCACTGGCTAATTAACACATACACACCGATTAACAGATAAGGGGTAATACCTTTACCCTGGTAAATGTAAGGTTAAAAAGATGGAAATAAACAGGTTGATTGGTCTGCTACTTCCGAACAATGTTAGACTATCTTTATCTGGCAGCTTGAATTATTACAGATATATTTTACTGCTGTATGAGAACGCTTGACACATTTTGGTTGAAGGTTTTGATCTAAGTTATAAAAGTTAAAATATGAGACAGAATGGATGGTGAAGATTTGTGTCATGGACTAAATAAAACAAAAGAGCTGAAAGGCTTGTAAAAAAACATTAGACTTCAGTAGTTTCTTCCTGTAAATTTGCAATTTAAATAAATCTGGATTTTTTTAGCTAGGTGGCAACAGAAATGTAATTTATTTCAATTCAGTGTATTTATATAGCACCAATTCCCAACAACCTTGTCAAGTACATACATTTCAATTAGTCATAGTTATGAAGCAATCCAGTTAACTTCAGGCTATAATCGGAATTAGTTAAAAACAGTATGTGATAAAAACTCAGCAGATTGAAAAGCATTTTCACCTATCCACTTGTAGCTTCGGCATCTTTCAGCTTGGACTACAAAATCACTCTAAGAAATAAAAATGGCAGCTTGGTGAGACTTGTTAGCTGGAACTCAATGACCTTGTTTAGCAGCTCCACAGAAAAAAAGGTGACATAATTGTTCGAAAACGTAATAGGAAACAGAGAAAACTGAAAAGCTTGAAAAATATTACCCAAAAATAATATAGAGATATCTATGCTGTATTTGGAAAAACTACATTTAACTTTTCTGCACTCCCACAGACTGCAAGTACATAACTAAATGTATTGATGGTCAATAAAGAACAAGAGAATTTTGCATGATATGTCCCCTTTAAATTACACATTCTTGGAAAACTCTTACCGCACATTACCCTGAATAAACCATCCTGAACGTGAAAAATGGAGTAAGCATGGCGGTGGTAGCATTGAGGTAGATAAAAACAAGGCGACCCTGAAAAAAAGCCTGATAGCGGTTCCAAAATCCCGTTCTAGCAGGACAAAAGCATACTGATATGTTAGAATGGCCTAGTCAAAGTCTAGACCTCAACTATGATATTTGATCATTGTTGGGAATGCAAACTTTGACAGTTCATGTGTACAGATGTTCTCCATCCAGTCTAAATTAGTTTGGGTAATTTTGTAAAGAAAACTTGACCGTTTTATGATTTGACCCGCAGATACTGAATAGAAATCAAAGATTCAAAGATCCTTTATAGTCACCACGTGTTACCGAGGTGAAATTTCTTTTTGGACACACTGGCTAAGGGTACACCTAATACAGACAAACAGGCAATGAACAAGGGTTACAGTTTTTTTTCACATTATAAAAAGATGAAGATCAAATAAAGATAAAAGATGAAATGCACGCCACAGCTTTCATAATGCAAATCTAAATAAAACAAGTTTGATTGTTGGAATGTTGACCAATTTTAACACCTGTCATATTTTTTTCTGTCCTCGTTTCTCCATCAACCAGAGGAAATCCTTAACTCAGTGGCTCAAGCATCATCCTGCACAGAAATAACCCAAAGTAAAAATAAGATATTGCACTATTAATACACTTGCATGTAGCATTGACAATGTCATATTAATGGCTTAGTCTCCTCTGACCCACAGACCATGTTACTGAAGTTATCACTATAGTATTCTGCTGCTTCTTCCTGCTGATGCTGGCAGTGGCCTCAGCCTGCGTGTGCAAGATGTCTGACCCCTCCCAAGGTCTGTGTATCAATGCATGTGCATAGTCTGTTGGTTTTAAATAGGGTATTAAATATTTTTCTTCACTATATGTCTCTTTTTTTTTGCAGCTCCTACTAATGTTTCTGCAGATAAGTAAGTTTTCAGCTGACTTTACAAGCATTTTAATGTTTCTTTAACTCAAATCAGCATCTTACGGCATCTGAAATGCACATTTTCTGTGATTCCAGCACAATAGCATTTCGTCTCTCTGAACCCGAGTCTCAGTCCGTGGGTTCACAGGCTGACAATCTGTCATGTGACGCCCAGAACCAGGTAAATGCAGCCGCCACAGGACACTGGAGCTGACCAAGTAAAGCTTTCTGCCAGGGTAACCAGAACGCTTCGTCTCAGTCCCCAGATTTTGCTTTGTTAGAAGGTTTCTGGGTTGGTTGAGATGCAAGTTTTTAAACACAAGCAATGTTGCTCTTTGAAAAAAAAAAGAATAGGATTTTTATTTTTATTTTCTTTCTGTGCCAAAGAGAAATATCCACAACAGCAGAAAAAGGGTCTGGATATTGTTAAAGCTGCTGTAAGAACTGAAAGTGGGTTGTTTGTTTTGTTTTGGACAGCAGACTGCCATTATCTGTTCTTTTCATATCTATTATAAACTGATAATTTAATTTAACACAAAAAAGACAAATTTTTATGGTAAAAAACTTACAGAATCTTTGCTTAACCCTCCCAATTGGCCTACACCATCGTTCAGTAGTTTTATTGTTATAAACAATGACGTTCTGTTTAGTTTGTTTGCTATTTTTGCACTGATATTGGGATAAAATGCCCTGGACATCCATTCTTCAGACCATTTATAAATGCATTCTGCTTCTGGATGGTCTATCTCATTGTTGAATGAACTTTAACTTATTTGGAAATGACTCCCAAAATATTCAAGCCTAAGGATAACATTTTTTTTTATTAACAAATAAGTTATTGCTTTTATTTGAAACAGAAAGCAGCATAAATTCCTCCTGCTGCTTATAATTTGAGTAACACATTATTCAAATTATAATAAAGTTATTTGTAACATTGATTGGCATTTTTAAAATGTTTATCCATAGATTTAACAAACACATGCTGAATCAGCAAATCTGTCAGGCGGATCAGCCAGCCTGCATTCTGCGGAGGTCCTGATGACAGCTTGCCAGCTGAAGTTCCAAAACAGGGGGATAGGTGGCGCTCTTTTAGTTTTCACACCACGGCTGCTTTTTAGCACAATTGGAGGTATTTCCAGGTTTCCTTTTCCTGTAGTAGACCAGCCTCAGCCAGCTAAATGGCAGTGTGCGGCAACATGTTGAGGGATGTGGAGGGTACTGTGTTACTCTGGATACTTTGGCACCAGTAGCCGCCTAAACTCTACCGCTATGTTGGATCTGCAGCATTTTTACAAAATGATACGTAAGAACATTACAAATCAATAGAGGGTGCACTTGCTCTATGAAATTATGTTTATGGGAAGGTTCCCAGGAAAGAACCGTTAATTGTTGCTCCATTTTAGAAAGAAATGCTACTAATAAAAAAAACACGAACATGAACATTTAAAAGTTTGTAAGAACTAGCTGTCCTTCATGAGTCACAGATAACAAATAATGAAGTAGTAAGGCGCTTTTGTGCAATGATGAGTTGAGGTTTCATTTACAGAAACATGTATTTAGATATTCTGAGATAACAGTGTGTAAGTAGGCAATAACATTAAAGTAGCTTGGAAGGGTTATTACACGGATGAGAACACAAAAACAAACAAAATTAACCGGCGCGCCGCAATCTTGCTGCAAACCCTCACACGTATCATTATAATACTGTATTTGTTAATATATTATGTAATTGTAATAGAGTAATTATAATGTAATTGTTAACATATAAAGTAATAGTGTAATTCCTCTCTGTCAGTATATGTTGCTGAGGTTTCCACCATCTCTGACATGCTTGCTTCAATACTTTTTTTGCAGATTCAGCAAAGTTCATATCAGCCAAGAACACTTTAAAGTGTTTCATCTATGCGAGTTCTTGTTTTTTTTTTCAGCCATAGTTGTTTAATATGTGCTGCTCCCATTTAGTTTAAAAATGCGATTTTGGCTAAAGTTCACAGACGGCTCCTCCCCACAGTTCATTGTCATATCTAACAGCACGATCTGAACGTTGCACAGTTTCTAGAGCAGCAAAACAAGCCGGCCCACAATGCCTCAGCCACCATGTGATGGAGGCTGACTCACGACGTCTAACCGAGGAGTCCCAGACAGATCTGATGATAGAGCTCAGGGGGTTTCAGAGAATCAGCTGAATCTGTTGAGTAGGTGTGCTAAACATATTTAGCCGTCACTGGAAATCAACAATGACAGTAACAGAGTCCCCTGATGTAAAAGCTTTTGATTTGACGACTTTTATACATACTTTCACCTTTACTAATCTTTACAAATTGTATTTTCTATTTCACTGTCATTTGGAGAGTTTTTAATTTTATAATTAGGTTAATACCTTGTAATAACAGTTTTTAAGTATTGCTCGTTTATATGTCATTTTTTCTCTAGTTTATACATAAAATTTTCTTAATAGATCCCATTTATAATTTCAAGTTTTCTGTTGTAATGTGTCACATTTTTCCTTTTTTTATTTTGCTTTTTAATTTGTTAACTTTATAATTAGAATGCACTATTTGCAATTAAATATTTGTACATTTCTCAGTTGTGATATTATTAGTCAGCTTTAAATTTTATGTTTTTCATGCCACCTTTATCAACTGAATTATTTTCAATATGTTGCCTTTTTATTGCATTTTTATTAGGTACCCTTAGGACTTTTTAAATTTGATACATATTGAATTTAAATTTAACTTTGTCACCTTAATAATTATATCAATTTATCTGTTTATATGCCATCATTTAAATTTAAAATGTAGTTTACTTGTCACATTTATGATTAGATTTTTTAATGACCCTTTATAATTATACAAGAATTTCAAAGATATATTTATAAGTCTCTTATTATTTATAATATTGAAAAAGTAAAGAAGAAA
The DNA here is from genome assembly GCF_011125445.2 of Fundulus heteroclitus. Classification (NCBI taxonomy): domain Eukaryota; kingdom Metazoa; phylum Chordata; class Actinopteri; order Cyprinodontiformes; family Fundulidae; genus Fundulus; species Fundulus heteroclitus. Next base: position 24,818,876 of record NC_046365.1, on the reverse strand, counting down.
TAATTTAGGAAGAATGGAAAATAGTTTTTACAGTGACTTAACATGATTAGTGTATTTTGGATTCAGGTTGTATTTTGTATTCAGGTTTGTAATATTTTAGATTTTGCTCATATTTGAGCCTGTGCTGCATTTTGGTTGTAGTACATAATATCAACTTTTCAATGTGATAAACAGATCAGTTATAAACAGGAAAGACATAACTGCCCCTCAATCTATGTTTCAGATCATTGAAATCGCAGTATGAAGACATCCAAAGAAGATCCTGATCATTGCTAATCATTCTGAATTTATTAAGTAACCTAATTTCTGTTTTGTTAATGTGACAAATACAGTATTCACCCCCTTTGACATTTTTCAGATTTTGTTGCCTCACGACCTGGAATTAAAATGGATTTATTTGGTAGTTTTGCGCCATTTCATTTACAGAACATCCTGACAAGTTTGTATACATACATACATACATATATATATATATATATATATATATATATATATATATACATATATATATATATATATATATATATATATATATATATATATATATATATATATATATATATATATATATATATATATAAAATTGTGAAGAACAGAAGAGAAAACTTCAGTGTGCATAACTATTCACCCCCTCTAAAGTTAATGCTTTGTAGAGCCACATTTTGTGGTAACTACAGCTGTTAATAGCTTTGGATCCGCCTCTCTGACCTCGACACATCTGGTCACTGGGAGCTTTGCTCATTCTTCAAGGCTAAACTGCTCAAGCTCCTTCATGGTGGATGGTTTTCACTTGTGAGCAGCAATCTTCAAGTCTAACCACAGATTCTTGATTGGATTGATGTCTGGAGAAGGCAAAGCAGTGACCACATAGTCAATGAACAAGGATGTAAGAAATGTATTACATAAAAACAGAAATCCAAGTCCTTTAAAACCACTAAAAGTCCAAGCTAAAAGTCCAGAAGAAGCCTCCAGGCCTCTTGATCGCCTCCTCTCTGGCTTCAGTCCATTTAGCGGGTGTGTGTCTCCATGAAACTACTTACTCAAGGGGTCCCTTCCCCTAGTAGAGACCTTCCTTCAACCATGACTGGTTCCAGCTCTCATTCTTCTGCTGGTTTCCTCACTACCTTCCCCAAAAGTGGGTAGAGCTCCCTCTTTTTTTGCTCCTCCTCCTCATTTTTAAATGCATTTCTTTGCCACCATTCATCGTTGCTTATTTTTTCCAGCCTGGTGACTCCCTAATGGTTACTCAAATCACTGTAGGAGCTTTTACGTTCAGGGATGATCAGCAGGGTGAAGCAAACAGGGAAATATTGACATTTCAAATTGAAAGCATGCAAATAAACCAGATAGACAAACATGCAAATACAACATAGTTTCACCCTATGACAATACCAACACATTTAAATGTTTCCCCTCAAGCCACTCGAGTGTCGCTTTAGCAGTGTCCTGCTGGAAGGTGAACCTCCATCCTGGTGTCAGATCACAGGCAGACGGACCCAGGGTCTCCTCAAGAAAACCCCCATATTCAGCACCACCCATCTTTCCTTCGATTGGGACCAGTTTCCAAGCTGTAGCATTTTCCTTGGTGGGTGAAAAGGGAAATTTTAATTTCATCTGGCAAGAGCAGCTTCCTCCGTGCATGTGGAGACTTGCCCACGTGCCTTTTAGCAAACTCAAAACATGCCTTCTTATTTTTAACACCAAGTAAAGGCTTTTTTTCTGGCCACCCATGAGTACGGCTGCTTGTGGTCCTCTGAACAGATCCTCCGGTCTCTGCAATGATGGATCATTGCAGAGAAAATGAAAAATGATGGATCTGCTGGAGCTATGGGGGTAACATTAAAGATTTGGACATTTTTCAGAACCCCACCCTGACTTGTACTTCTCATTGACTTTGTCCCTGACTTGTTTGGAGAGCTCCCTGGTGTCCATGGTGTGATGCCTCTAGCTTGGTGGTGCTGCAGCATCTGTGGCCTTTCAGAAAAAGGTGTTTAAACTGACAGGTTGTGTGACACTTAGATTGCACGCAGGTGGGCTTCATGTCATTAATTATGTGGCTTTTGAAGATAATTGGTTGCACCAGAACTTTTTAGTGGCTTCATAGCAAAGGGGGTGGATCCATATGCCTGTGCCAGTTTTCTTTTTTGTTTCCTGTTCTTTTTTTAAATATGTATTTTCTCTTTTCACTTCACTGACTTGCACTATTTAATGCAGATCAATCACATAAAATAAGAATTATAAAAATATTTAAATTATAGGCTTGAATATAACAAAATACGTAAAAAGCCATGGGGTTGAATACTTTTACGAGGCAATGCTTTTTTCCAGATATGGAAATATAAATCAAAAGTATGGAAAAGTATTTTTATTTCCAGACTTGTGTTAGAAAATATTCTAAGCGTATTCTATCCCTGTGTAGAGAGTGATAAATTGTTTTGAACAACTACTGTACATTGTCATTTGCTAATAAACACATTTAAAAAATGTAAACATGGATTTTGTTTATTAAATGAATGAAAGAAAATCATGTTTTTTTGCTTCACTGTGAGTCTAATTTGTTTAGTTTCATTTTCTCATTACACTGCATCAGGACACTTGTATTTTCCATGCTGCTGACATGACAGGAACCAGTGTTGTGTAGTAACAAAGTATAAATACTTCACTACTGTACTTAAGTATATTTTGGAGTACTTTATACTTTCCCCGAGTATAAATTCTTTTGATAACTTTCACTTTTACTTCACTAAATTTTCGAACTTAATTGCATACTTTTACTCCGATACATTTTCAATGTTTGGTTTAGTTACTCGTTACAAACAAAAAAAAAAATAGAGAGAGAGAGATGCACACAATTTGTATAGCACTGACCTTACTTGAAGAAGAAAAACTGAAAGCTTACAAAAAGGTTGTATTTTCTGTCTAAACTTGGTCTAAATTTCTCCTGCACTTGGTTGTATATATTATTTTAATTGAATTTGATCTTCAAAGTTTACCAAAATGTAAAAAATGTCATTCAAACTGCATTTGCTTTGTTTTACATTTTACTTATAGTTTTCATTACATTACTTGAGTACATCTTTTTTTACAGTAATTTTCCTACTTAAGTACAAGACGTTTCAGATATTTTAAGACTTTAACTCAAGTAACATTTCAGTCAGTGACTTGGACTTTTACCAAAGTCATATTTTGGAGAGGTACTTATACATTTACTTGACTCTGAGATTTCAGTACTTTATACAACACTGACAGGAACAACGTTGAAGTTTTGGAGGCGTTGGCCATAAAGCGCTATCTGTCCCAAGCACATTTCTCTAACTTTCTGTAGTGTCATCAAACTCGCAGTTTCAGCCGCCCAGTTAAAACCGTCACTTAATCGGTCCGGTTTTGCACAGTTTGTAGCCTTGCTTGTCGGGCGAAAGACTTCAACATGCTTGCTTCCATACTTTTGGTCATCCTGGGTAAGCAAACCAACAGAAATGCAGCCATGCATCAAGGTTGTTGATATATAAATTAATATCTAATTTGATTTCTTCTTGATTCCCCTAGGGTTGTGCTGCTGCACAAAGCAGAGCAGTAAGTACATTTTTATCATTGTTTGTGTGTAATAATAGCAGACGGTCCTTTGAGTTGATGGATTTTTAATCAACAGGTCAGTTCCAACTGGATTGGCCAGAATTCAGTGTTCCCTCAGAGGCTTTGGTGATGGATATTGTTGACTTAGTATGTGGAATTTCCTATCCAGTAGACGATGAAAGAATCCATCTACAAATATTCAAGTAAAGGCAGTCAGTTTGAGTTAAATGCAATTGGTAAAAGAAAGCAATAAGAGAGATGTTTTAATTCCTGTCTCCAGGCAGGGTGACCGTGAAGTGATACTGGGAGAATACACCCTCTCAGCTGGGGAAAGCTTCGCCTCCATTCCCAGGCAGATCAAAGCCGAGGATGAGGGTTACCTTGAGTGTGTGGCCAGCGTACAAAACAACACCGAGATAAATGCTACTGTCAGTGCAGCACACTTCATTAGGGTTGTTGGTAAGTCTAGGCTGGTTATGAGGAATTTTACATTGTTTTGCACATCAAAAAGGCATTTTACTTTAAGTATTCAAATTCAATTCAAATATACTTTACTGATCCCAAAGGGAAAATAAATGTTGCTGTAATTCCTATTGATCCATGATTGCATGATAGAGTTGTTGTAGATAGTTATGAGTGTTGGCAGCAAAGATCTCTTGTAGCGGTCTGTATTTGCAGTGAATTTGAAGAAGCCTCTGACTGAAGACACTCTGTTTTCCCAAGACAGTCTCATGAAGAGGATGGTCAAGGTTGTCCATAATTTCCATGGTTTTATAAAGAATCATCTCCAGGGGTTCCACAGTCGTCCCCAGAACAGAACCAGCCTTCTTTATCAGGTTGTTGCGCCTTTTTAGGTCCCTGGCACTGATGCTGCAGCCCCAGAAGAGATGACGGCAGAAGAGATGACGCTCTCAACAACAAACTTATAGAAGATCTGCAACATATTGCTGAAACCCTTCAAGGAGCTTAGCTTCCTCAAGAAGTACAGCCTGCTCTGTCCCTTCTTATAGACGGCTTCACTGTCTAGTCTGTTGTCCAGATGAACACCGTGGTATTTACATTCTTCAACCACCTCCACTTCCTCTCCCCTGATGGAAATGGGGTTTGTGCTAACCCTGTGTTTCCTGAAATCTACAATCATCTCCTTTGTTTGGTCTACATTCAAGATGAGATGATTGTTCCCACACCATGCCACTAAGAGATCCACCAGCTCCCTGTACTCAGCTTCTTGTCCATCTCTGATGCACCCGACACTGCAGAGCCGTCTGAGTATCTCTGTGGATGACAAACGTCGGACTTGTGCTGAAAGTCTGAAGTGCACAGAGTAAAAAGGAACAGTGAGAATAAAGTCCCCTGTGGTGCTGACCACCTGGTTAGACATACTGTTCTACAGTCTCAAAAACCATTGTCTGTTTGTCAGGTAGTCTCTGATCCAGGCGATTGTCTTCTGGAGTTTCTGACAAAGCAAACCAGGCTTAATTGTGTTAAATGCACTGCAGAAATCAAAGACCATGATCCTCACAGTGCTGCCTGCTTTGTCCAGGTGACAGGGGGTTTGTTATAGCAGGTGTATGACGACATCTTCAACTCCAACTCCACGGCGATAAGTGCTGGTTTGCTTACACTGGTGGATCAACAGGAGTCTCACCAGGACCTTCATGATGAGGGATGTCAGGGCAACGGGTCTGTAGTCGTCGTTGATGACTGATGGGAGAGTTTTCTTTGGTACCGGTACCGGAACAGTTGGATCTTCTTTTGGGTCAAGCTTAGATTGAAGAGGTGCTGCAGAATCCCACAGAGCAGCTCTGCACAGGTCTTCAGGGCTCTGGGGCTGACGCCATCTGGACCTGCAGCCTTGTTCTGGTTCAGTCTCTTCAGCTGCCTCTTCAGATACAGAAAAGTGATACAGAAAAGTGGGAGGAGGAGGCAAAGGGAAGGCAAAGTTGTGGAAGCAGAACAATCCACGCCTGAGGTGGAAGACGGAACATCTATGGTTTGACAGGAAAGCTGTGGGTCAGAGGAAGGTGTGATGTCTGTTTGCCTGGGGCGGTAGGAGAGTAGAGCTGGGGACAGTTCCAGGTGAATCTACATGTGAATCTAAGATCTAACGAGGCCTCGCCAGCAGGTCTATAAAGTTGGGAAAAATCTTTGAATGATATTTTTCCTGACAGCTGTTTATTGAGATGCGTTTTGTTCTTCCTTTGTTTTGCAGAACCAGTGCAAGGCGCTAGGATTATTAACACGGGTCCAAACGAGCTCTTTGCGGGAAACAATCTAGAGCTACAATGTAAAGCTGAAGTTGGAAATCATTTATCCTACAAGTGGTTTCTCGATGGGAGCCTCATCGCTTCGTCTTCTTTCCAAGAGGTTGTAGACAACTGGTTGAAAATCCCCAGGTCAGTGCAAGAAGGTGTGGCACAAAATGTTGCGCAGCTACATTCATGGCTGCAATATCTTCCAGGCTTTTAGTATCCATTTGCTCCTCTCTGATTTTCTGTGAAAATTTATATCCTGTTTTATTATTGACAATTTTTCAGTTTTTCAGCCTTTTTTAAATTCCTGTTTTAGTTCTCAGAAAGTAAAAAAGAAAACGGTTTGGACTATAAGGGACAAATTCATGAATATTTTTGCGCATGCAACAGTAAATGTGTGCAAACCCACGTTTTGTGCCTACGTCTAATTCTCAGAGTTAACCCAAAGAAAGATCTGCTCAGTGAGCTCGACTGAACCAATCTGGTCTCTCACCAGCTTGCCTGCATTGAAATTAGATATTAAGATATGCATTTAGTAAAGAGCCGGACCACATTTATGAATAATTATAATTATAACATTCCAATGCAAAATGCTTTAGATTCTTTAAATCCAAATCTGTTTGTGTGTGGGTAGCAAGGGATGGCATAGCCAGCACCATGTGAGAGAAACAAAAGACTTTTTTTTTCTCTTAAAAGTAGTTTCCCCAAGTCCCTTTTTTGAATAATTGAAGATGCGCAAAAAAAATGTGCATCCTTCAAATATGTTTGGAGGAGACATTTAAAAGAATGAATTGGTCAATAGATTTTAATAACCTGTAGCAGTATGTAAAAACGCACCCAGGTTACTTCATTTAAAATCCTCGCTCTGAACAGAGTTGCTTCCAGTTTTAGTCAGATGCCGCTTTTAAAGTTTAGAAGAGAACCTCATCAAGTAAGAACCCAGAGGTCTTTGTGAGCAAGAGTTTGTCTCTGATCAATTTTGCATGTGCTGCGTTTGTGGCTAAAGAGAGGAGAACTGCAACCTGATGCAGGAATAGGCGCAAACTGCTCGGAGTAGCTGGACTTCATGGCTGTGTTTGCTCCTGCCTATATTTTGCGAAATTGTATTTGATAATAAGGAGCAGAACTAATGATAGAATGATGGAAAATAGTGCTAAATATCTGAAAGAAATTAGCGGGAATTAATGTTCTTTGTGAAATCCTTCCGATGTTTTTACTCTGGGTCACTTTACTGAATTTCACCTGATTTACTGAGTTGAAAGTGAACATGTCCAGTGCTGTAGCTTTCTCCGTCATCATTATATGAAGAGATAATGTCATCTATGCAAACTGTTGGGGTGATGATTGTTTTTGGGGTGTTTCCTGTCTAAAACACACTAAAAAAAGGGTTTTAAAAAAACTTTTTTTAAAGAAACAATGGAAGACTTCATGACAAATTTTACGGTTTTAACTGTTTTTTTTAAATCCTAGTTTTATTGGTAATGTGTGCAAATGTTTGCATGACTGCTAGAACTAAGCCTCCAGTCCAACACTGTCCCAGAGAGGTATCATTTTCTGTGTCTCCCCCAGAGTGTCCTTTGAAAACAGCGGCTCCTACACGTGTGTTGCTGAAAACGCCTACAATGCCACGCTGGTCTTCTCCTCCAACAGCTCGGAAGTTGTTATCACAGTGAAAGGTTGGAAGTCATCAGTAGCAAGTGTCTGACATGCAAACGCATCCAAACCCCAGGAGCTTTTCACGTTTTGTCACGTTGCAACCAGAGACATTGGTGTACTTTACTGGAAACATTTGTGGTAGACCAAAGTGGGGCACTCTGCTCTCCCTAAATCTGTTCGGTCCGACCAGTTTCCTGAAGAAGCCCTTTGAAAAGCAAAGTCCACCTCTGTGTAATTTAATTTCAGTGTTCTGTGAAGTTCTGTGAAGCCTTAGAACCTTGCTAGAGATCATAAGGGTCCAAACAGAATCGTGCAGCCCATCGAGCGCAACAGAGCCGTGCTAGCTTATAAAACAATATCCTAGGCGCTGAACGTCTAACAGAGCTCGGCTCGGTCCATCATCTGCAAATGGAAAGAGAATGGCGTAGATTTGAAGCAAATCTATAAAGCCATGGGAGTACACCTAAAAAGAAAGGACAGGCAAGAGCAGAAATCAAAAGTTACTCTGGGTGAGCTGCAGAGATCCACAGCTCAGGTAGAAAAAGTAGAACTATTAGCCTTGAGCTCCATACAAGTGACCTTTATGGACAAATGGAAACAATAAAGTCATTTATGGAACTAAGCCATAACAAGCCCATTTTGCAGCTTGCCTCATTAATTATGTGGGAGACGGTGCTACGGTGTGATCAGACTAAAACTGACCTTTTTAGCCTGCACGTGAAAAACTGAAAACTAATGCTGCTAATCACCCCGAACAAGCCGTCCTCACAGTGAAACTTGGTGGTGGCAGCAGCAGCGTCATGATGATGTGGGACAGGAGACAGGAGCTTATGAGAAAATGAATGAACGTTTAATACAGGTCAGTTGTGGAGGAAAACCTTTTAGAATAACAAAACAACTACCCTCAAAAATCAAACAGAGCTACAACGGCGCAATTTAGAGCCGAAGTTTTATTCATGTGTTAGAACGGACCAGTCAAAGTCCAGACTTAAACCCAGTTAAATTCTGCAGCATACTTGAAAGCTGATGACAACAGAGGCTCTCTGTCCAATGTGACCGAGATGGAGGGATTTTGCAAAGAAGAATGGGATGACATTTCAGTTTCTACATGTCCAAAGCCGGCAACGTAGTGTTGACTTGGCTGTCGTGCACCACTTTGTGTGGGTCCATTCCAATTCCAATCAAATACATTTAAAGTTTGTAATGTGACAAAACGCAGAGACGCTCAGAGAGGAGGGGGGGGGGGGGGGGGGATACTGTAGTAAGATGATGCGTTTCCTCTCGGCAGAACAAGCATCGTCCACCTTTCCGCCAGACTTGATGTACGTCTCGTTCACCGTGGTGAAGGAGGATGATCACCGTTATGCAGCCATCGTCACTTGTCAGACTGCGGGAGGAGATCTGCCCGTAACCTTTTCTCTCTACAAGGACAACGAGCTGATCAGCAACGAGAGCTTTCCAGAGAGGCGCGCCGCATTCAAGGTTCCAGTGGTCCTGGAACAGCAATCCGGAGAGCTGCGGTGTCAGGCTAACAGCGGGGACCAGACTCGATCCAGCCACACCATACCCTTTGAAATTGGTAGGTAGAGCCGTTCACCGACACTCTGGCACGTTTTTATTACTCTCCAGACCAGGGGTGTTCAATGTGCAGCCCGGGGGGCCATTTGCAGCCCGTAGACTAATTTTGTGTGCCCCCCCCCCCCCCCCCAAATACAACTTAAGACTGATTTGGCCTACCAGCACATGCAGTTGGAGACATTTTATTTTAATCGGGGCAAAATTATTACAGACAAGTTCAAATCTTCTTCCATTTGAGGATGCTGGGTACAACACAAATTATTCATCACACTTTTTACATTCTCATTAATTGTAAATAGAACCACATCTGATGACTTCTACTCTAAGGCAGACTTTGGTGCACTAAAATCTGCTTTTAACTCGTTTAATAAATATGGCTAAATACAGCAATCCTGTTCTTATTGCAGAGAACAGACACATTTATTTTTTTAAGTTTTTCGAGCCTGAAAGACTTTGCAAAGTGGACGACCGTCTTTCAGTGAGGCAAAAGTGCAAAACCCCTTTTTAAATTTTGAATCTAAAACGATTTATATGTCCACTCCCTGCAGAAACTCTGACTAACAAATATTGCATGCTAATATTTTTTGCCAAAAAAATCAATAAATAAATAAAATTCAGAAAACAATTTTTAACGTTCTTAGTGTTTTATTCTATTTTTTTATTTGATGTGATGTGAAGTTTGGAGAGCCCTGCTCTAGACCTATGTGTCAAAAAAAATAGCTGCTATATACCAAAAAAAAAAAAAAAATCCTGAAAAATCCAGATTCCTGCTTTATTAATACTTTTCTAACTTCCTGCTCATAGGCTAGCTGTGCTGCAGTAACGCTCTAAACAATAGGACTTTATGGTAGTACTTTATTGTGTCCTTCGCTGTGAAGCATTTCATTCAGCTATTTGATGAAGATGGAAGAACCTTACTTTAACTACATTTTTTTCCTCACAGGAACCTAAGTGTGCCAATTATCTCATCACTAAAAGAGGCGTCCTTCCATGAAACTGTTTTCTATACCCACTCATGTCCTGTTATGGACTGCAGGTCGGTGGGGACATGGCTTAAGCCTATTAAAGCGGTCAACAGCAGTCCAGGACTATGAAGGCAGTTTGGCTCAAGCTGGGACAATAAAAGCCAGCAAAGCAGCACAAAGTTGTAATGATTTGTGATCAGAAGATGAACCCGGTATTCAGCCAGACACTTGAGTTTCATGCTTAACAGGATTTATTGTAGTGATGACAAGGGAGGGGGATCAGGCAGGTATACAGAAAACAATCCACAGCCAGGTACAGAGCAGACATCCAAGGAAGGCAAAAACTAAAAAAAAATAGGCAATGGGATAAGGAGACAGGCAGATAACCAGAATGCTGGGAAACTCTTACCGGACAGGTGAATGAGAAAAGACGTTCTGGCAGAGAAGTGTTGGCAGAGGCAGGCTTAAATAGGCCAGGGCACAGGTGAGCAGAGTGAAAACTAATTAAGCAGAACAGGTGGAAGTGATCAAGGAAGTGGCTGAAGGGCTGACAGGACAAGTGGCAGGAAACAGAAGCTAAGCTGGACTGAACAGAACACAATCACATAATGGAAACCAGAACTACGACTAAGACTAAAACTAATAATATGCCAGGGAAAACTAAAAACAATAAGCAAGCTAAAATAGAAACCAAACAAGACAGAAATAAAATCTAAGACAGGGAAGTAAACTGACTAATCAAATAAACAAAACAAAACCCAGAACATGACAGAAGTCAACATAAGTCGACCATTATAACTTGATATCTCTTCTAACCTCCTCCCCTAGCCTCAGTTGCTGGTCCGGTGACGGTCGTCTCTGACTACGACATGGCGAAGAACTACGCCGTCATTTTCCTGAGGCTCCACTGCTCGCCAGCAAAGGGAACTCACCCACGCTTCCAGTGGTACCTGAACCAGACGCCTCTCCACGGCCAAGGAAGCTTCTATCGCGTGGACCATCAGCCTCCAAAGCTATCCACGCTGCTGCTGTCAGTGGGAAGCAGCAGCTCAGGGGAGTACCACTGCGAAGTGTGGGACAGCTTCGACAACAGCACAGCCATAAGCAGCAAAAGCCTCTATGTGGATAAAGAAGGTAGAAGCTGGGCGTTGCTTAAATAGTAGGGCTGAACAATTAATCGCATTTTCAATAAAATCGCAATTTTAAAAAAACACAATTTCCAAATCGCAGAGTCAGCAATTTTTGGCTATGTAACAATTAGGAAATCAGATGCGTCATTTAGGTGTCGGTAAAATGTTTAAAGTGGGTTTGCCTCCACATGGAAGAGAAGACGGTTGCAGCAGTGAGATAATCTAACTTTACTTGTTTTAGAGTTTATATAATCATACATAGCATTAAGTACAGGTTAATCAGTTTAATACATTGACTTGCTTGTTGGTTGCACTTTATGTCCAACAAGGATCGATGTCCCAATCAATTAAAAGTTGTTCTCTTGAATAATATTCTGATTAATAGAAACATTAAAAGTTCTTGTTTCGTAGGCAGAACGCGATCATTTCTGCTCCAAGTTTAGATGTTTAGATGTTTTAGCAACTAATCCGCACGGCATGGAAACAAATTGATTTGTTGTTTTGTATATGTTTAAAAAGACATGATAAATTAAACTGGATTATTTAAATCGAATTAAATCGCAATATTAAGATAAAAAATTGCAATTAGATTATTTTCCAAAATCGTTCAGCCCTATTAAATAGTCGTTCCTTGTGACAGATAAAAGAACTGAATCTAGATTTTTTTTCCTCAGCGCTAAACCGTCTTCCCACGGCGGTGGTGGCTGTCGTCTTCGGCTGTTTCACTTTCCTGATCCTCCTGGTGTCGTTTTGTTGTCTGTCAGGAGTCGTGTACAGTAGGTTCAATCAATATTACATCCACAGTGCGTGTTTGTCTCCCTCGGGTGTGACGGGGAGGTAAAGTTGTTCTGCTCTTCTTTCAGGGTGGAAGCGGCGTCAACAGAAGAGAGAGTGAGTGGCTTCTTCTTTTAAGTGTCAATGTTTATCGAAAAAAACGACTTCATCTTGCATAATCTCAAATGTTTTCCCTTTTTTTGGGGGGAGGAGAAACACGGTGCAAACAAAACAATAATGAAATGGCTCTATTCTTGTTGTCCTTTAACACCTCAGCTGCTTTTAAAAGAATAGGTCGGGATTTTTAAGGGAGGTTTCCGTTACTAAACAGCAGATACCTCTCTTACTGTCTTCACATCGATTGATTTCAGCTCCCACAATATTCATTGAAAATCTCCCAAGTGAGTTTAAAGAAATTTTTTGACTGATATTAATTGTCAGAATAAAGTGATGGAGAGTTAGGATCACTATTAGAATAAATACAGAAATGTATAAATGGTTTAAAGAAATAATAAAGATGCCGATAAGTCAAACTAAATTTTCAATTGGTTTAAATGATCCTAGAGCCATGAAATGTCGCATAAATTGATATTTTCATTTCTGATTAAAATTTGCTCTACTCTCAACTTTCCTATTTATTTTTTGGAGTTATTTAAATTGTATCTGACTACTTAGTTACTTCTGTGTTGCCTTTCTCATTTATTTATTTTTATTCAGTCATGTATTTTTCCTCCCTTCTCCTTTTTCTTCTCCTGTTCTATAGTTTTTAATTATTTACTTATGTGTTATATTACCATAATGCAATTATTTTCAAAGTTGATAAATTGGTACTATTTCAAATATTACTTCTTTTTTAGGATTTTCCTTTTCAGTAATCACCACAATGAGTCGTTTGTCCCCATGTAACCCTCTCTTCTGCCATTTGAAATAGTACAATCTTCAGATAAAGATTATCTTAAGATGTTTTACAATAAAATGCATCCTTCTATTATCTATAACCACTTATCTGTGGAGTAACTACCGCAGGCCCAAACCATCAACTACCACAATCTGCAGGTACTAATGATTTCCAGCCGTTTTCCTCCTTGCACGTCTACATCACAATACAAATTTGTTTTTGCTGCATAAACCCGACTCACAGGTGCTGGAGACCTAAATAGACAACAATAACATACCTTCAAAAAGATAACAAGATGCGCTGCTGTCTAAATCTGTTCAAATTTACTTTGGCTGTTGCAAAAGAATGTTTTTTTCCACTTCTCAGACCGAGTTTTGAAATGGACCGAGAGCTTGTTGTCCCTGAAGACGAGATGGTAAGTCAGAACTGCTGACAGTCTCCACTTCGTTAGATCACACCCTAAACGCATCACGCCAATCTTCCCCTGTAGGACTTCACAGTGTACAGCGAGGACGACGATGTGCCGAGAGCACCAAGCGACGAACTCTATCAGGTGAGAGCAAATTATGGTGTTTATCATTCAGTTCAAAGTTCAGCCATCAATATTTATTTCAACTATTCTTCTCGTGTCCTGGTCAGGAATCTGAAGCCTCTGAGGATGAGTGGCCCCAGATTGAGCAGGAAAAGAGCACGCTGGAGAATTAAGCTGATGCAGAATCAAACTAAAGACAAATGTACTATAATAAATTTACTTTCTGTTGATACTCTGTGCCCTGGTGCCGTTTTAGTCTGCATATTTGCAGTGATAGCTTTTAGAAAAACAATGTTAAAGGTGCTATAAAGAGTGATCAGTGCCTTGCAAAACTCTTTTACATTCTGTAACACAACTGCAAATCAGCTTATGTAAATTGGATTTTATGTGATCGACCAACAAGAAAGTAACACATAGTTGTGAAGTCCAATGGAAATAACATGGTTTTTATTAACATTTTTTTTGCAATTAAAGATCTAAAAAGTGTTGCATGTCCTTATGTATCTTCCTGTACTTTCTTACCCTTAAATCAAATCCAGTGCCACACATTGCTCTCAGGAGTCACCTTATTACTAAAGAAAGTCCACTTGTTCAGGGGGAATCCCATTTCTTAGCGATGGCCTTCAAACTTACTCCAGGTGGACGTTTAAATATCCCACTGAGAAATGGGACACTCCTGCTAGAAGCTGCTCTGTCATCTCTCTACTTCCTTCAGTGTGAACACACCTGACTCAATGTGCGTTGTGTAAACACCTGTCAACCCTATACCTTATATACTTTTATTACAGCATGTTTATTTTTTTTAAAGGTGACAATACGTCCGAACATAAACAGTTTTTTTTCTTCAGATATTCCAACAGATAAATACTTTCTTCCCTTTTCTAGGCTGACTGAGAGGAACTGAAAATCATAGCTAACAAAACACATTGTAATGCATCACACTACACAAATATAATTGTTGTGATAGGATGCAGTTTAATATCTAACGTAGCACTTTTCTGCTGCTGTTTTTAAATGCTGATTCACAATATTAAAGAATGATATTAAACATACTGTAATGCCACTGACAGAATGACCTGAAAAACTGACAGCAAATAAGTTCAATGCACCTATTTTGCCTTCTAAACTCAACATATTATAATGAGTATTTTAAACAAAACCTAAGCTTGTGTGTTTTCCAGAATTGAACTTATGGTTGTAAATTGCCCTGACATTTCTTAGGTTGGGAATATGTCAATCTGAAGAAAATGATTTGCAAAACTGTTCACTGGAGAGTTTAGCTCGACGGCATGACATGTTTCACGGACTACAAATTGAACAAACAGAGCGCGTCGCTTGGAGTTTTTTCACGTCCGTAGTTATCCGATTGGTTCTAACCTGATGAAGCTGACCTGCTCTGAAATCAAGCTCTACCAGCTCCTTACCAGACTGATAAACAATGTATATGCCGTAAGTCAGTCTGGCTGGCCAGGCTATCAACACCCTGACTTAAATATGATCTCAGTAGCAGAGCTTGACTGCACTCCAGTGAGGCAGTTCTGCCATTTGATTCAGGTTTGGAGAGCAATGGGTACATCTGAAAGCTGCAGGACACCAGCCCCTCAAGGATTTGAGTTTCAGACCACTGCTTTAAACTAAACATTAAAATAAACATTTCAAGGATTATTGTGCCACTAAAACATCCATCAATTGTCTAGATACCTGCTTATGAGTGCAGGGTCGTGGCGGGGCCAGTGCCTATCTCCAGCAGTAATTGGGAGAGAGGCGGGGTACACCCTAGACAGGGTGCCAGTCCATCACAGGACAACAGGCCCACGCTTCCTCACACCTAAGGGCAATTTGAAGAGCAATTTCTGAGTCTAACAGTGTGGTATGGGCGCTGCACAGTGCAGGACAGGAAGGATTTAGCACGAGTGTTGAGGACAGCGCAGGGGATTGTGGGATGGGACATGGTTTATGCAGAAAGAGTCCAGTAAATGACCAGGTGTATTGCCACAGATCCCACCCACCCAGCCAATGCCCTGTATGACCCACTTCCTTCAGGTAAATGCTTCAGAAAGCTTAAATCAAAAACTAATAGACCACACACACACACACACACTGAGACATGTTACAAAGACGCTACTGTCTGGCTGGACATCCATGCATGCACATTGCACCGTTCTGTAAATGAAGACTTAAAAGTATTGTATGGCATTGTGTGATTAACTCATGCAACAACACACTAACTCATATTGTTTGCAAAGGGAGTGCTATCTAACTTTGGACTCTGGTACAAGTCTTATCAGACCCCAAGGACTATATGAACGTTTAAAGCTTCTCAGGAAACATGTTGATCAGTGCAACTGACCAATTCTATTAACTAAAAAATGTACCGTGTGGAAATAGTATGTCTTGTTGTGTCTGCATGTTGTGCATCATGAGCCGGTGTCTGTCTCATTTCACTATGGTAACACATGCCGACAATAAAGATTCTTGAACAGGCCGGGATTTGAACCCAGAACCTTCTTGCTGCATGTCAACAGTGCTACTAAAACATGCATTATGGTAGACATTAGGTTAAGGCTCAAAGGTTGGAAAGGGGATTCAGCCCTAATCTCAGCATAAACACAGCTCTCCTGCAAAGAACATTAATGACCAAAACTCATCATGAAGACCAATAAAAAAAACACTTTTCAGATTTGTATTTGTAAAAATGTTGAAAACCACATCTAATTTTCAAAAGTTTGTTTTACAAGGAGTATAAATACTTTTGTGAGGTATTTGGGGTGTGGGGGTGGGAGGGTCCTGATACACAAACATATTCATGCATGAATAAGATGCAGCAGAGTTTTTTTTAGCTAATCTGCATGTGCTCATCTGTATCTCAGTTCGCCTTTAGAGTCACTTTTCATGAGAAATGACAAGTTAGCAGTTTCTTTGCTGTCTCTCTCTGAATCCTGCACAAAACAGTACTGTACAGTTACACATTTCACCTAAACCCCAAAGAGATAGGAGGGGGTGGTGTAAAACATTCGTACATACACCTTCAATGGATAGACAGTGCCTGAAACATGGATTTAAACCTTCTATCCATTGCTAAACTGCAGAGGGGTGAAAACGGAACAATTAGCATTTCTGGTCGTTTGCTGAGTCTGCACTTTGTTTCCTCAAGATTTCAGATCGTCTTGTGCGCACCAACCCGCATTGCGCAACTTCTGCCTCGAAGAGAATAAAAAGTTAGACAGAACGGAACTGATCCATGTTCATAGTTCATCATCTGAACATTGCAAATTAGATTCACAGAACCAACATAAACCAGTTCTCATTTACTCACCGCTTTTAAAAACAACAAAATAAACACAGAGGTTAACCAGCATTGGTACATCAGTGATGTCACTATGTGGCTTTTGCAATCGGTCTTGCTTAGTTAATGAACTTCTGTTTAGCTCTCTCCTTCTCTTTTTGCTCAAACATTGTACTCTGTATGTTTGCTGAATCAGCAATAAAGCTGCTCTCACTTTCCTGCTTTAACAGTCAGAATTAAAGTTATTTTGAATTCAGAAAGCTCGACTGAAGGGGCCCAATGCACGGCGAAATTGGTGTTCCTTTCTAATGAAATCCTACATTTGTTTAACTCAATTAATCAATCAATCTTATTTATTTGTTCATGCATTTGTTACATTTTTCACAAAAATGTAATGTTTTTTACGTTACCAATCATGCAAAATAAAAACCAGATCTGCGGTTCTGTTTTGTCTATACTAAAAGTTCCTATATGAAGGTCGAAGACAAAAGTTAGAAGTGAGCTGGACCCACTCCCTGCTTGCAGCAGGCTCCATGCAGAATCAACAGAAGTGTGGGTACGGAAAACAATTTGGTATAACCAGTTTGCTTGTTTGAGACATGACCCTTGAATATATATTATATTGTCAAGTTTAACACAAGAAGAGTGCTCACATTGTCGTGAATGGGTCGTTACATGTGTGTCTGACTCACTTCTGCGAATTGACACAGATGCACATGCAGCCGTCACCACGATCGTGCCCTCGAGGGGAAATGTCGCAACTTCAGCTTTGAGAAGCTAAAGTTTATCCCAAAACTTCCCCATGCACGGCTACGGGTCACAAACAAACAGAGAGCTGTTTGATGACACCAGGGAGAACTGTGCTCACTTCAAGGTCATCATACAAATCACAGCACTGTTAAGCAAGTTCTGTGCCCTCACAAACATGCTCGTTGGAAACCAGTCATTCAGGACACTGTTGACAGCCTTTCAGAAACGGGGAATCTAACTAAAAGTATCTGTGCTAATACACCAGAGTTACTGAACTTCACCATGTATGCATGAAGGAAAAGACTGTTTGTCAGGATGTTATTATAAGCAAGTCTGTGGCTGCCATTTTTGCTGCAATCCTGCACCGTCCAACCAAATAAAATAAAATAAACGTTTCTTATGTGCAAATGCAGGTTACAGTTTCAAGATTTACTAGTGATAGCATAAAAAACCCAAAATGTTATTTATTTATTTGGTTAGTAAGGGCTGGACCTTAGCATTGAAGCTTTGGTCCAATAAAACAATGCTTGATCAACCTCAACATGATAAGTCTTTTAAACCAATGGACTTAATTCATGTTATCAGTTTCATTTATTTTAAATCGTCTGATTTTATCCGTGAGCAGATTGTTAACTGAGCTATGCTAGGTCCATATCCCATCAAAAATTTGAATTAGACAATATGATCTTCAATCATAAGGATATTAGAAGTCTCTCGTTCTCGACAGCTGGAGTCTGCAACATTTACAATCAAAAGAGTAATTTTTCCCCTGGGATCAGCTAAATTAAACTCATCTACAGCCTTCTTTAATGTATTTTTCGGACCATGAGGCACACTGGATTATAAGGCGCACTTTCAATTAACGTGTCTATGCGTGTCTTTGTCCACGCATAAGGTGCACCGAATTATAGGACACATTACATATTATTCCCTGTCCCTCCAGTAGGGTGACCAGACGTCCCCGATTTCTGGGGACAGTCCCTGTTTTGGATGACCTGTCCGCAGCAAAAGCTGTCCCTGGAAATGTCCCCGACTTCGGTGCATCATGATGGAGTAAAAAGGTTCAGCACAACAACAGGTATTTACCCAGTTTTGCCACTATCCCGACGTAGTAGAGCTTTGCCGAACGCGTCTTCCCCGCTTCATTGACGTTGCAGTTCAGACAAAACAAAAAAGACTTTCGGCGCTTAACAAAATCAGAGTTGCCCCGGTTTTCATTAGAGAAATCAAATCTGGTCACTTTACACAGCTCTCTCCTGAGAGGGAGAGTTATCCGTCTCTGCCAGGAGGACAGAGCAGTTGGACTACATTGCCCTTTTTCTAACATAAGGCCAAAATAAACATAACTCCTATATTGAATTAACTTACTTGGTTTATTGTTGCTTGCCTAGCGTGTAAAGGGCATAATGCTGCATTCCATTTTTTTCTCTGTAGTCGGAATTTCCAACCTCCAAGTCAGAAATTTCTACTGGAATGGCTCCTAAAGTCAGAATTATGTCTGAAACAATTCCCTAATATCTAATTTATTTTTATTCCTACTTAAATCTCTAAGCAACACCTCTCTTTCCTGAACATATTTTACATACATTCTGAAAAAAAATGATATATGTTGTACTGTTTATAATTTTCCACAATAATTACAACAACCTGTATTATGCTTACTAATTATTTTAAGAGTACCATTTAATCCTATATGTCCAAATCTTATTCTACATATAACATCTTCTTTTTGTTTTTTAATTCTATTACATTTCCTCAATTCCCCAACTTTTAAGAAGGGAGGCATTTTTGTTTAGGGCCTAAATATGAAAGGTCATCCAGGGCAACATGCCTCACCTGTCTGCAATCAGCTTGGATGAAAATTAAGCTGTAAAGTGCGTTGGTGCTGCAATCACGGAGCTCTTTATGCGGCACAAACTTACTTTAGGAGCTCCTCAGACAATTGCGGCCTTTAAAAGCCTCCTTTAAATAAAAAGTACCACTGACAGGCAGCCAGGCAGGCAGGCAGGCGGGTCTGGCGGCTCCGCCCCGCTCCGCGTCACGACGCGCCGCTCCACCCCGCTCCCCTCGCTGCTGTCACTCTTCAGGGAAACGCTCACACGGGAGGTGGCAGCACTCCGTAGTCTTGGCGCTGCGATAAGCCCAGAGGTTGTCTTCCCTTCTCCGCAGGATCGGCTCCAAGGGGTCAGACATGGCGGAGACCGGAGGTGCAAGTGCGTACGGAGCCGCGCTGGCCGGAGGAGGCTTTGACTTCTACAAGTTCGTCCGACAGCCGCAAACCATCGTGCGGCTCCTGAGCTGGGTGAGCGAGCACTGGTTGGAGGAGCTCAGGGTTGAAAACAGACAGAGGGGAGGTTTTTAATCTGACACGATGAGCACAGGTGGTCTGTGGAGAGAAGCGGAAAATGTTTAATGAAGCGAACTGGAGAGGTAAAAGTCGGTGCGTCTCCGGCAGGCTGGCGGCGCGTTTCTTGCGTCGCGCTGACAGATCGACCCTGGGGACAAAAAGACGCTCACATGCCATCTAGAGTCTCTCTTCCGGGAGTAGTTTACCATCTGAACACAGCTGTTAATCTCTGACCTAAAACTCTTGTTTCCATGTTGTGCAACAGTGGAAACCGATAGTTTACCTACTAGTCTTGTGTGAGGACAAATTAGGGGGATTCAAGCTCAGGGGTTTTTCTTCCATACCATCACCTGTTGCTAGGTAATTTATTTTTTTATTTTCTTTGGAGGGGAAACTCTTAGAATCACTGTGAGACAAAGTGAAATATTCAAATACTGTGAGCAGGGCCGGATTCAGGAGGGTGTGGGCCCTTGGGCTATAGAGCCAGTTTTAACCTACACAGCTTACTCGTGCAAGCTTCAGTGGTTTAAAATTAAGGTATGCATCATGTTAGATGATTTTAAGTGTTTCTCTCATGAGAGTAGACTTTTTTTTTTCTTAAACGAGCAGCAGAAAATGTGATGTAACAATGCCAGGGCGGTACGTGCTGATGTAGGACAGTCAGGTCACTGAAATTGACATGAAAACACAGAAGTGGGAGGCGTTAGGCACGTGGTTGAAGCTCACAGCTCCGTCTGACGGGCCCAGGAGGTCAAAGGTTAGGTCAGAGGAGGGTGTGTGACGTCATTGCTGACAAATAGTTGCGTTGTGGGTCCTTTAAATCAAAACCCAACGATTTACCCCAAAAGCTCTGGGTGCAGGACCACTTCAGCCCGGCCCAGACTGTGAGCACGGAGGTTTGTCCGTCCTTGAGTAGCTTCCAGTGGAATAAAAACCCTCCAAGCTCATGTTGTCTGGTTGACATATTACTGAGGAACGACCACCTCCAGGTGATTCCTGAGACAAAACACGTGTTTCAATGCAGATAAAGTTCCGTATTCAGGCTGTCAGATGAGGGCTGAGGACATAACATGCCCTTGGCTGCGCTGGTTGTTTATGTGGAGACTCTGTGTGTGTGTGTGTGTGTGTGTGTGTGTGTGTGTGTGTGTGTGTGTGTGTGTGTGTGTGTGTGTGTGTGTGAGAGAGAGAGGGAGATGAAGAGTGTGTTGCTGGTAAACAGGGGCTCTGAACAGGCAGGTAAGGCGATACCTCTCGCCACCTGCTGACCCCTTTCTGTTACTCCTGGTCAGCCCCGTTATTTACGCCGCATACTTGCTGCAGCTGTGTACAGCCCATCTGAAAGTCCTTCTTTCTAGATCACAGTTTATATCTGGTGCTTTAGATCCTATTTTAATCTTGTGGGGTTTTTTTGTTTTTTTTTCTGCAGTCATACCTTTCAGGTCCCATGATGTGTTTTATCTGCTCTTGGTTTCAGGGAAAGTCAGCATACAGTGGATCTTTGTGACTGGAGCATAATAATAGAGGAAATCCTGGTAGAGGTGTAAAACTAATGTTCTGTGCAGTTTATTCAAACATAGTAGATTTGTCTCTAACATAGCACAAGTCACTTTTTTGCTTTTGTTTGACCCTGCCGTTCTAGAGACGCTCTCAGCATTTAATCCGTTGCCAATAAAACTTTTACTACGGTGGCTCTTAACATTAAGCAATGTGCTCTGTTCCGACCCCAAGCTTAAAAAAAAGTACCTAATAACATGGACGATGAATGTATTGTTATTTTAGTGCGCTATAAACTAGCTGAGTTTTCAAGCATATACATGGCACTCATTTTAGTAACATTACTGTAGAGTTGAATTTAGGAAATGCTTGATCTGAAATGACTGACTGGGCTCCCTAATAGTAATGAAAGTTTTATCAACGTTTTGTCTGCAAATAAAGAAAAACTTTGTTCAGAGTGGAACAATAATAACCCCACCAGTATTTATTGTAAATTGCTGAAGTGGTGAACACCTGCCTGTCTATCTTAACATGCACATCATGATGTTAATATACAGGATGTCTGTAGTTGGTGTGCCGGGCGGAGATGTGTCCCCTGACAGGGGACATCAGCTCCTCATGCTGGACCCCATTACATACAGCATCAATGAGCTGATAGTTGGTGTCCTGGAATGAGATCCGTCCACCACGGGGGCAGCAGGTCCTCAAACTGGGTCCTAGAAAGATGAAAGTACCACAGGAAGCGGCGGTCATCAGCGCAACTGTAGGTGGTTTTAGCTACTCGCTGAACCGGGTGCGTCTCTGGAGGACCTGGTGGACCCAGGGGCGCCGACGCTGTTGTCTGGCTTTCCACATTACAGACAGCACCGTGACTCCGTAAAACAGACAGGAGGAGCAGGCTAGCAGATAGACGTTCCTCCTATTTGATGATGTGGTGAAGCGGGCTAGGGGGAAATGACTGAGTTGTCATCGCTGATTGTTTCCGACATAGAGGTGAAATGTCAAGCGTCCAACGGCAGGAGATCCAGGAGAATTTTATACACCTCTACTCGGCTCTATCATATATATATATATATATATATATATATATATATATATATATATATATATATATATATATATATATATATATATATATATATATATGGCGCTGAATCACATTTCGAAGTCACCGCCATATTGGAAGAGGAAACTGGAGCAGTTCAGAGAAGTTGCCTCATTCAGGTGCTGCATGGAAATGTACCAGCAATTCGCAGTACAAACCAGATCTACTGCCTTTATGTTTCATACTTAAGAACAAACATATACTTATGATTGTATTTATTCATTATAACATTGTATAAATGTATTTGGGCTCCATTGCGTCTCCTAGTTTACTCATTGTGCGTTAGCGTAAAATCACACTTCGAGTGACGTGGTCTTGTTGTGGTAAATATACACAAAAGTTCTTCATTTACTAACAAATGGAGCAAAAACAAGGTGTAAAACACAGAAATGTAACAAGCCAACAGGGCACGACAAATTCATCGGAAAACCGTTTTATTCAACCAGAGAGCCACTGGCGTAGAAAACAGTAAAAACACAGCAGGTGACTGGGCCACTTTTAAACTTCCTCCTCTACGACTATTTTTCAGCTCCAGCTGCATTCTCTATCCCTCATTACTCATTTGGTTCATCACCAGCAGGACGGCTACCTCTCCCTGGTGTCCCACTTGTCAAACGGCTCCCTCTTCTCCTGTCCTCCTCCCTCTCCGCTCTTGTGGAGGGAGCTGGTGGCATCTCAGGAATCACATGGCAGGCAGCTGCACTCTAAACGAGGTCACATGGTGCAGCAAGTAATCAGAGCGGAGAGCAGCGACCGCAACCACGGGGCAGTCAGAGGAACAGTTTAGGGGGGGTTTAAAGTGTTAGCACAGAGAAACGGCACTATTTGTGACAAAGTTTTAATCCTGTCATTTTCTTATGACTGTGAGAACCAAATAAAAGTTGCTTTTAATTGTCCTGCCTCCCATTGTCCAACAGTTGAACCCATACATTTTGTCTCCAAATCAACTAATATTAAGTTCAATCCAGATTTCTTTTAGTTTTCCTTTCAGAGCTTTCCTAAGATGAACCAAACAATTTACCCTGGAGGCTAAAATAATGTAGAAATGTTTGCTTTAAAACTCTTTGCACTCATGGAAAATATTCAAATTGTAGTTAATGGCTAAACCTTCTCTGATCCTTATACCCACTTTGATCTTTTCCCCGTGTCCGTGTAGGTGTTCGGCCTGGTGGTGTTTGCCTGCATCACCACAGAGGGCTACGTCAACTCTCCTACCAGCCCCGATGCGAAGTGCATCTTCAACCAGAGGGACTCTGCGTGTCAGTATGCTGTGGGCGTCGGAGTGATCGCCTTCCTGGCCTGCATAGGCTTCCTCATGCTGGATGTCTACGTGCCCTTTATGAGCAACGCCCAGGACAGGAAGTACACTGTCATGGCGGACCTTGGATTCTCAGGTGAGTGGGGAACTTTATTAGACCTGTACAGGACTAGTTTTTGTTGTTGTTGTTGTTTTATCCGAGTTTAGCTTGGGAACTATATCAAATGTGCAAAAAAAAAATACAATCGTGTGTTTTTATTGTATAATATAGTATGTGTTTTGCATAATCTACATCAAAACAGTTTATTAATGTAGCGCCAATTTACTACACATCATCTCAAGGTACTTTACAGAGTCAGTTCCATGAAATCATGCAGGCAGCCCGATTACAAGTTTTCTACCCGAGGGAGCCCAGCAGACTGAATCGATTACTGTTGAAATTAGTCCTGGATGAGGATGTACAGTCGCCTGCATGGTGTTGCTGACTTTGCAGAAATGCCTCGTACTGAGCATGCATGTAGCAACAGTGGAGAAAACAAACTCGCGTTAACGGGAAGAAGCCTCCAGCAGAACCAGGCTCAGAGTGAACGCCCATCTGCTACGATGGACTGAGGGTTTTTTTTTGTGTTAATATTTTTATTAGGAGGAAGAGAGACATTACCTGAGGGTTTGAGAAGACGGAGCAGACACAAAAAAAAAGAGCAGAGCAGGTTCTCTGGTTTCTTAACTCAACAAGCGGGTCTGCTTTTATAAATTGTGCATTTTACAACATTCAACTAGCTGGTGTGTACTCGAGATGCACCTCTCAGATTCTGCAGTATCTTCACCACGTCTAGAAGCCCAAATGCTTTGCGTTTTGGCAATATTATAAGCTATTTTAATAGTTGTATTGGTAAGCAGGTACCTTTTTATAAAGTGACCGGCAAGTGTATTTGCCGTGCAAAGCAGGCTGAGAAGAAGTTTGCCACCTCCTGTTGGCAAACTGTCCCCCCCCCTTCTCCCCCACTGCTTGTAATCAGTTCTAACCAGGTCCACTGGACTCATAATAAACAACCAGACCTACTATCAATCAATCAATAAATCAATAAATTTTGAGAAAAGTCTAAACAAGAAAGCAGACAAACCGCTATCAACAATCACACAACGAGGCAATCAAGAATAAGCTACACATTTCCTCACTCTTTCTGACATTTACTACATTTTCAGTAGCCTGGCCAGCCAGACTGGCTTGCGGCGTAAATAAACACTGTATATCACAACATGGAAGGCCGGCGGTGGAGCTCGATTTCAAAAGCAGGACTAACAGGGTCAGCAGAAACAGGTTGAAACCAATCAGAGAACCACGGATGTGAAGCAAACACTAAGCAACGCACTCCGTCTTAGCTCTTAGAGAGAATAAAGGGCGTCATTAAACCATCGCTCTGTTGCGGCTGCCATCTTGACTGTTATGGTTACAGAAGAGCGCTGCTGCATTATGGGTAAAGAGTGACGGATCGTAAACTCCCGCCTCCCGCGCTGTGATTGGTTCAGTAAGTTTCAGACCGGAGAGTCTAAGCCTGTCCAGACCGACAAGCTGTGTATTGAACACACATGGCGTCTATAAGTCAGTCTGGCTGGTCAGGCTACATTTTCAGTGCAAACAATCCACAGTTTCTGCCAAAATAAAGCAACAATGACTTTAAATCTTTATTTTGTAAGTGCTGAATTAAAAGACAACTGAACTTCTTCCTTTGTTGCTTCTGAACCGAGGTGGCCCTTTGGATGATTTAGATGATGGCATTTTGTGTTGACCTAGCTTCAGTTCAATGCATTTTTAGACATGTTTTGTACTTATTTTGACAACAGATAGTTTAAAGTACTGCTCTGTTGGGAAATATGAAATTTTACTTTGGTAAATAATATGCGCCAGCAGGATGTTGCTCAAAGTAATATTTTGGGGTGATCATGGGTCATTTTCTGTCTTATTTCAAGTCAACTTAATCAGAATCAGTTGAAACTAAGTGCAATATAAAATCTCCAGAAAATCAAATGCAATTAAAGGACATTAAATGGGACATTTAAGATTTTCTTTTCTAATTTGGCTCTAGAAATATTTGACTATCAAGAGAAATTAACTTATGCATAGCACTACATGGGTACAAAAAGGCAAAAAAAAAAAAAGGGCTAATAAAGTTTGTAATAACAATGGAGGCTGGTAATCAGTAACCAGGTGTGTTGTTTGTGTTTTCTGTTGTTGCTTTAACTGCAATTGTAACATTTAATGACCAAATATGTGACTCTTCACACATCATCCGGAGCTTTACCTCCAGACTTAATGACCCACACACCGTCGCCTGTTCCCCTGAATGCACTAATGACTTCTTCTCTGCATAACTCCGTACCGACTGAGCTGCAGGGTGGAGCGGGAGGATGACCCTGCAGATTCTGATGAAATAAACTCTTATCAGCTGCGCGCAGCACACTTCACAATCAGCCATTCTTCAAGCAAACAAAGAAGTGTTAGTTTGAAAAGGGAGGGAGGGGGGGGAGAAACGCTTGTGCTCAGTTGAGCAGATGGATACACTTTTAGCTGTTGTTTCTGTGCAGGCCGGCGGGAATGTTTGCTCTTCATATCAGAGTTTGCAGCTGAGTTTTATCTTTTAATTTTTTTAAAGTGTTTTTGCACCCGTGTGTCTGTGTGTTTTCCAGGGGTGTGGACCTTCCTGTGGTTTGTGTGTTTCTGCCTGCTGGCCAGTCAGTGGGCTCGCACACACGATGTCAGGGCGATCCCTGAGGACGCTGCGCGAGCCACCATCGCCTTCTCTTTCTTCTCCATCGCCACATGGGTGAGCACAAAGGCCGCTGTGTTGTTTTGTCAGGCTTTCAGCATCGGTTAGCAGAAACATTATTTCCCCCAACCCCAACCCCCGAGTGTGATGGGGGATGATTTGGTTGTTAATGAGCAGGAAAGCATCTCACAGATTTCTTCTGGGTGTAAACAATGATCAAATTACAGAGCCAAGCCTTAAGTTTTCACACATTTTCAATCAAGAATACTTTTACATTAGGACTTATGTTTGCATGTCTGGATGCTTGGATTTTTTCTTTCTACTCCACATGCGTCTCATTTTTTGGGTGTTTTCCAAATGGATCCAACGCGTGGCTAGATGTTTGGGGCTCTCCATGTCTGTGTTTGTGCTGCTTCAATGGGTCCTGCATAGACAATATAGAAAAAAAGCATATTGATAAAACAGAAATCATATTGATCGACGTCGATAATTATCAAAAAATGTAAAACTTATATTTTAAGTGCAACCCTGGCAATTTTATGCTGTTGCTTAATTAATGACCTAATTTTGGAATCAACCACAGCCTTCCAATTGTAAGATGACACATGTACAGCACTTTGAATGTCTTGTTGCTGAAAAGTGCCATATAAATAAACTTGCCTTACTCTCCCCACTAAGCCTCTTAACGCCTAACATATTTGTGACTTTTTTTTATATACTTAAAGGAGCAATAAGAAAAATTTCAGTATTTTAGATGGAGCTAAAAAAAATTGTGATGTGAAGAACCAAAAGTAATATTTCAGATGGACTGTATTATGACGTCACATCGCTTCTCTCTGCGTTGTTCTCCAGTCTCTCGTTTACATGGCTGGGCTGTGCGTGTGTTGGTGAAATGTGAACAGCTGTCAATCAGGGCTTAGCCCCTCCCTGCCCTAAAATACCACCGTCAGAGCAGCGCAGCGTTGGAGCAACATGGTGCAGAGCACTAACCTGACCCTTGCCAGATGGATGTTGCTCCACCTAGCTTCACTCACATCCATCTGGGACATCTCCCATAGAGAGTGATTTCTTCAACCAGTTTTATTGTCCAGCCAATCAGGACGCAGGGCTGGAGTTTCATAGATGTGACGTAGTGGAGAAGCGACCGTGACGTGAGACTGTTTTGATTCAGACATCAATGGCGGCTCACATGGAGGAAGCAAGCGTTAACATTGATGCTGCTATTTCTTCCGTGTTGTCCAATCTATCTAATATTGTTTCATTAAAAGAAAATCAGAGAACGCCTCTGAAGGCTTTTGTTGGTGGAAACGATGTTTTCGCCCTTCTCCCGACCGGATTTGGCAAGTTTTGTTTTCCGGGTTGTGCCCGTGGCGGAGCGGTTAGCACGAACCATGTTAGGAGGCCTTTAGTCCTCAACGCAGTCGGCCCGGGATCGACTCCGACCCGCGGCGCTTTGCCGCCTGTCTTCCCCCCTCTTCCTGTCAGCTCACTGCCAATAAAACGCGTGCCACTAGAGCCGCAAACACATTTAAAAAAAAAAAAAAAGTTTTGTTTTTTCCTGCGTCGCTCTCATCAGCATCACGGTTAGCTTCGGTGTGAGTGGTTGAAATAGCACGTCGATGAAGATGACAGAGAAGTGGCTTATCCAATCATATGCAAGGATTTTTGATAAGGCCCAGCCTTCAGTAAAGGAAAATCCTATGGAGAGGTCCCAGATAGATGTGAGTAGAGCTAGGCGGAGCGAAATACATCTGGCTAGGGTCAGGTTAGCAGAGCACCCCCACCTGATCAAAATGTTCTCTTGCTAACAGCATTATAAAGTTATGAGTTACTTACTTCTTCGCTTGAAAGATTCCTCCGAAAGGTGATACTTTTCTACTGTGTTTTTATCATTTACAAGTATGCACATAGGAGGTGACGGGTGAGAAGGGAAAGGAGGGGTTTTGTTTTGGTCTTCAGAGAGTGTTCAAGCATCACCTAGTGGTGAAATATCACTTTTTACTCCTTTTTTTAAAAGTGCTTAAAATGTCTAGTCTTCTTCTCTCAGTGACAACTTCCTTACTGAAGGTTGTTTATGGACCTGGTAGCGCTTGTGGACGTTTGCTCATTGACTGGTGGGTATTTGTAAATGAACTTCTCACTTCAGATGAATTTCACAGCAGAAAGGTGTATTTTTCACCAGTTTACTCAGAAAAGCTCAAGATGTGGTCGTCTCTGTCAAAACTCGTTGCAAACAAACGGTCCTAAAGCTCGTCTGTGTGATTTTAAACTGTGGATGAGCTGCAGCGTTTGCTTTAGAAAGCGGTTGTTTCCTTCTTTTGCACATCATTGTTCACATGTCTCCTTATGGACGACTTGTAAAGGTGTAGTTGCTCTGCTGTTGCCACTGTATGACCTCACCGATCGCGCCTGTGGAGGCTAACAATGGTGTTTAGCTTCCTCTGTTTGGAAAGAAACAACATCTAAGGCATGTTGGACTCCAGGCTGCCTCTGTATGTTTTTGGAAGCTTTTTTTGGCTTAGCTAGCCTGTTGGGCAATGACGGCTCCATTTTTCTTCAGGTCTTAGAAAGGTCTCGACACATCAGGAAAACATCAAAGAATTGATTAAAGCACAGCTCTAAATTAACCTTCATAATTCCTGCCATAGGGGCTTCTTATTTTGTTTGTAATATTGGATAACCTGCATTTTAAAGCACCGAAGACGATGTTTTTCTGTAGTAGAGTTAAGAAATGCCCTTGATTGTGCTCATGCATGCACAGGTGTAAAAACGGGATGCTTTCAGGCGGTATTACACTTGATTCAATTATCATCTATTCCTTTACACTGTGTTCCTGAGAACGATCCAGAAGGCAATGTTCATGAAGCTCTTTTGGTAAAATGTGTAGAGCATTTAGTAAACTCAAATGCATGTGAAATAAACGCTCCTTAAAGTAATTTTTTATCTACTGTGGCCATTCCGGCCTTTGCTGGGAACATCTCCGTTCCTGTAGCCGGCCTTGAGCTGAATATTGCCTCCGGGTAGAGAGACGTCTTGGCAAACTCTCCCTCTGAAAGGTAAATCGACAGGTTTGATTGAATAACAAGTCTCTTTGGCCTACATGTGATAGGCGCTATCAAAATGTAGACAGGCCAGCGAGTCAACACTTCTGCCTGCTGGTGAAAACTGACTCTGAGAAACAGAGAAAAATATGAAAAAAAGATATGATTTCAAACTCTTTCAGGGTTGCCATTAGGAGGTCATAAGTCTTTGTCCTGTTGCTTAATTGAAATAT
This sequence comes from Fundulus heteroclitus, assembly GCF_011125445.2. Classification (NCBI taxonomy): domain Eukaryota; kingdom Metazoa; phylum Chordata; class Actinopteri; order Cyprinodontiformes; family Fundulidae; genus Fundulus; species Fundulus heteroclitus. Next base: position 24,789,236 of record NC_046365.1, on the reverse strand, counting down.
ATTGGTGTGAGTATTAATAGAGTATTAATTGGAAAACACAGCTATGGATTTCTGTATCACCCATATAAATATACGTATGTCATGAAACCCACGCATTGCTCCTAGAGATGCACCGATATCGATATTGCAGTAAAAAAAAGTATTTTATTTTTACATTTCTGTGATGGTTAAATTTTGTAAAAAAAAATTAAAACTATGCTAACTGAATTTTTCAATGTAGGTCATAGACTTACACACTGATTTTTCATATGCCTTCTTTCAAAACTGTGAAAAATTACCACATTGCTTCATTTAAAACCCACACAATCCAGGCTGTGATGTGTTGTTGTTACAGAACAAAAACTGCATGACCAACCTCCTTCCCTCTTAAAACACATGCACAAAGGGGAACTAGATGGAAATGAACACCGGTTGTGAATATCAGCCCAGTTTTACTTATCAGCCCATGTTAATGTCGATATATCTTGCATCCCTGCTTTCTCCTGCTGATAATATTTTCACGGGGAGCAGTTTGTTGAGCTGCTAGTCCAAGGTTGGCATGTTTCCTCTTTGTTTTGATATGACTTGTTGACAACTTGGATTAGCAAACTTTATTCCAGATTACATGACATAGACATATAGGTATCTGCAGCAGCCAATACAATAAGTTAACTATGAATGTCACTGTAAATAATGGAAAAAAATAATATGGTTTACTATGGAAAACTCAAACCCAGGTAAAATAAATTGCACGAACTAGAGTACGATTGTGCCACCAAAAATGGACCGTGATTTTTATTAAGTCATGACACAGGCGATCCCATGTGACTTGCAGGCCAACACTACGGGACATGGCTGACATAAAAACACAACGAAAACTAACAAAAATTAGTGTGAATCAAGTTTTACTTTATTTTGCTACCACAAGTCAAGTGCATCCAGAAAAGTTGAGCCACACAGCCCTACCAGTGGGAAATGACTCAACTGGCTTAAGACGCATTTTCTGAATTCACCTTTTGAGTCTCGATTTTAAAGAAATGGCAGCATTATATGGGTACATTTATGGAAATGTAAATACAACTGTAACTGATTCAAGAAGATGAGCTCAAAGCTCAGAGGTCCAGCTGAAACGTCGTGGTGCCAGATATCCCAGGATGCTGTCAAAGCGTGCATATAGAATCATATTCAGCTAAAGGGGAGTGATGTTTTTTTGGCTCTTAATAGCAACTCTTCTACTTTCCATTTACACCAAATCCTGACTTTTTTTTTTTTTTGCATCATAAAGCCATTTTGTCTTTAGCCTTGATTTACTGCTGGGAAATGTTCAAATCTTCATTTTTCTCTCCTCCTGCAGGGAATCCTAACCTACTTCGCCCTGGGCCGTTTCCGTCGGGGCGTCGGCGACGCCAGCATTCCCACCTACACGGAGCCGCCCGCGGATCTCCACACTCCCTACCCCCCCACCTACGCGCCCACCTCCTACAACCCCACCACGTACACCCCCACCACCTACATCTACCCCAACAACGAATCGCAGAAGCAGCCCCCCTTCACCTCCAGCCTCCCGCCGCAGGACGACTCCGGCTACCTGCCGCCCAAATACTGAGGCAGAGGGGGGCGTCTCCAGTGGATGATGCAGCGCTCCGGGTCATCCGCGGAGCGACGTGGCGCCGCACAGACGCGGGGCTCCATCACACTGGTGCGGTTTCACGTTCAATTCAACACACTGGGAGCACCAAAGCCTCACTGCGATACAAGGAGTGCATGTCTTCTTTTTTTTTTTTTTTTTTTTTTTTTTTTTTTTTAAGATCAGATTTGAAGACATTGAAGAGGCTTGAGCAATGCGACCTTTGGGCGAGCGGTAGCGTTTACCTCAGACGGGCGGAACCTGCAGGGGAGAGGTAGAGTCATGCTGCAAAGAATCCTGAAGAGGAACAACAATCAGAGAGGAAGAGTACTTTCTTTCTTCTAAAGACAGTCTGGTTATGTGTTGTTGTTTTTTTGTTTTTTTTTGTGGATGCTTCTTTTCCTTGAAACGACTCATAAAGCTACAGTAATATGATTTACCAAATTGGTGATAAGGTTTGTGGAGGAAAAAACAAAAAACAAACAAGTTCATGTTTTTATAACCATGGATTTTGTAAATGTTTTACAAATACTGTGAGAAATCACCAGGAATGATTTTTTTTTTCTTCCTTTTTCTTTTGCTGTCTAAACAAATTAAAGCCATGAAGATCCAGCATTTCCTCCAGTCTGACCATACTAACGCTAACAGATTTGTCTCCAGTAAAAAACAAAAACAAAACAGGTTTACATTTGTTGAACTGACCTTTAAACTTGCAGCTAGCTTTCAGATCGAGAGGGAGGAGCTTTGAGATAACGCAGCACTTATTTAACAGGTCCGGCCCACTGAATGCTTCCTTCTGCACACTTTCCGTGCAGCGTTTCTTCCTCCATCGCCTGAGACCAGACACTGACATTAAGTATCTGCAGTTCACAGGCTAACCCCCCCCCCCCTCCTTTTATAACTGCACTAGTGTGAATCCCTTTGATTTGAGAAGGACTTGCAGTTCGTTTGCTCTGTGCCAGGCGCGAACAGGTTTGTCTGCTCTGTCTGATGCAGATCGTTAGGCGGCCTGATTATTGGTTTTTGTTTCATTGTTTTAAGCAGAAGTTGAACCTAAGAATAGATTGTGGTATTTGTTTGTTTTGCTCGAGTCATCGGTGCTAACACGTTTCTCTGTTTCATTAAAAATATGCAGAAATTATTGTTTTTTAAAAAAAGAAAACTTCTGCACATAAGACTTTGTTTGTACATAAAAATTGTCATGTAACATTGAGAAGCCATTAATGGGATAAATTAACTACAGCACCCTGCAAAGGTAATAATGCATCCCGTAAAATACTCTGCAGTTTGTTTTTGTAATGTGACAAAGGGTAAAGAGGTTAATTGGAAGGGGAATGCTTTAGAAATGTACTGTACAAACAGAAACTGCAGAAACTCTCTGTCTCCCAGGGAGTGAGTTCTGGCTACGTATGGCGATGGAGGAAGGAAGGAACAAACGTTTGTATCTCAGAGCTGCGAGCGTTTTCCTCCTCAGGGCAATAATTGGGTAGGAGGAGGAGAAACGTCTGTGTTTCCTTAAACTGGTTTGGGAACCCAAGGGCAGCGAGTCTAAAATGTGACTAAATCTTTTGGTAACATCGAGGTTGAGTCGGCTGCGTTCAGAGTCGCATGCTGACCGCGTAGTTCTTGACTCTATTCTCCGACAGCGAGATTTAAAGCAGCTTCTTTTTTTAAAATGACTCTTTTCTTTTCCAAATGGGCCGTGAATCACGTCGGCCCAAAAGCGACGAGGCCCGGGTTTTGTGATCTGCTGCAAATGGTCCTATGATCTCTGATGAATATCTGAATCATGTGCATATTGTTTGGTTTCTGCTTTAAAATAAAGGATTTGTGGATGGGAAATTGTTTGTTAAATATTAAACCCAGCTGTTTTAAGTTTCTTGAGCACCCACACACGTCACATGAGAGAATAAAACCGTTCAGGATGGGATTTAATTAGCTTTTTTATCCAGGTAACCAACTGGTACACGGATGTTACGTCAAGGTTGTACGTTATATTTTTAAAACGTCATAGATTAAGAACCTCCCCCAATCAGCCAGTCTGCTGGATAAACGAGGGATATTATACTTTTCTCTCACCAGAAAGAAATTTGCTTGGTTGCAAAAACAGTCGTAGTGTGGAAACTGACCTAGCGCCACCTGTGACTGTTTTACAACTATACCTGTAAAGCTATGAGGTGCAGGCTAGTTACAGCAGCTTGACTAACCAGCAAATAGCAGCTTGTTGGTTTTAAATTAATCATGTTTTACGTTCTGGTCAAATGTTTGAGATAACCTCTTATTTATATTCTATGTTGTTATATAGTGAGAATCTAATAACGGCAAATGCCGTAGTTATTGGTTTTTCAGTCGCTTTTAATAAAACTTTACTCAAATTTAGTTCTCAATCCTGTTTTTTACCCCCATTAAAAAAAACTAATGCAAATCTTCACAACCAGAAATATTTATGGCAGATATTTCCACACCAGACATTAAATGCAGACTGAAAACAAATTGAGGACAGATAAAAAAATTACACCTACAAAAAAATTTTATTACAATTGTTTTTACATTCTTTTTTACAATATCATTCCAGAAAGAAAAAAAAAATACATTTCCAGGCTCAGATTTCCAAAAATGGCTGGTCCTTTTTTTTTTTTTTAAGCCCATTTTAAAGTATAGATTCAAAACTCAAATTTGGTGACATGCATTTCTTAGAGGCCTGACGTTAAATTCAGAACCTATAATAAAAACACACATCCTCTAAGGAAAATCCAAATATTTCCTTAAACATATAACGCACTTAAGCCAAAATCAAAACTATTTTTTACCCTGCTCACTGCTAACCAGCGGCTCGCCAGGATTTAAACCAGGTTATTTTTATCCTCGCGTCGCTGCGGTGGGGAGTTGAATTACACGTCTCAGGGCATAAAGGTTAAAATGAAAGCGAAACAGATTGGTGGTTCCTACCCAGAGAAATGCTTAGAGACATAAAACAATAAATAAGTCAGCTCTGATTTTATTATACAATTTCTGACCTAGACTACACAGTAAAACGCTTGTATTGTTGATCTGACAGCAAAATATTCATTTTACATTTAAATCTGACACTACAGTTAAAGATGCCCCCCCCCCCCAAAAAAAAAACTAACAAATATTACCCCACTTGTATATAAAAGCTGTAACTTCTTAAGATTACTTATATTTAAAGCTATTAGTAAGTGCTTTATGTCATTCAAGTATACAAAATATCACAACCAGGACAGCAAAAGATTCAAACTATTTAGTCACACCAACTGACTGCAAAAACAAAAGCCCACAAATCACATCAAAATAAAACCACTGCTCACACAATATAGGAACACACGTATAAAATCGAATGCATCAAGTCTCGTGTTCCCTCCTCCTCAGAGGTGCAGGGGGGAGAACAGTTTCCGGGGAACGTTGGGGTCGACGAGTTTTCCCATCAGGGCGTGTTGCGGCGTTTCATTCCTGGAAGAGGAACCGTTCTCCTTGTCCACCACCAGACCGCCGTAACACTTTCTGCACACCGCCTGGTACTTGTCGGCGCCGCCGATCACTTCCACCTGTACGGGCAGACCAAAAATCCAGTTGGCTTCAGTGGGAAAACGTAATATTCTGGTCCATTTCACGCACTTAAACTTAAATATGAGCCAATTAGCCTCACACAGTCAACATAAAAGAATAAATAATGTTATGTCTGCAGCGAGTCTGGCTACAAAACTCCACGTCTAGCGTTTTTTTTTTTCAGTGTACATTGGTTGTTTTTGATCCAGTCCATAAACCTCCAGGGTGTTTTGGTGCCGGCCTCCTCACCTCCTTCTCCGCACCTATCCTCTTGGTGTAGGCGGCTTCTTTGTAGCACTGCATGCAGACAGCGTGGAGCTTCACCACGCTCTCGGCCAGAGGAACCAGGTTCAGGATGTTTCCAAAAGGCTGAAAGAACAGGAACACGAATGCTGAGGATGTGCAGCGTGGACGTTTACATTTTCAGGGGGGAAAACACAGAACCTCTTCCTTAATAATCACCGTCATGACGGAAAGAGATAAAATAGTACAAGCTGGTTCTCCTGTGTCAGTGCTTCTGTTTATTCGTCTCTTTCCTCAATGATGGCTGGGGAAATATATGGAGAATTATTTTAAGTAATATCGTTTATCAGCATTCAGCCTAAAAAATATTGAGATATTATTGTTGGTCCATATCGCCCATCCCTAAAGACGGCGTTATTCTGTATGCACTGATGTTTTTTTTTTAAACCATAGAAAGTACTCCCCTGGCTCAATGTGCCTGCATTTTAGCTAAAACCTTTCTTGGATGAAGCCATTGATAAAATGCACTTTGTGTTCCTATAGAAAGTACTCCTAGCTTGTGTTCAACTGCATCTGTTTTCCTTTATCATAGAAAGCACCCCCGGGTCAGAGTTTCTGTGTTTAACACAGGAACTCCTAGATAAAGCCATTATTGGAGCCATTGCTGACATAAACATGATGTGCACCGTTTTTCTTTCCAATAGAAAGTACTTCTTGCTCAGTGGACCTTGCATGGAGATATTTTTGGCCGGTTGCTCCTTTTATTATAGGATGACTAAATTAGGCCATAATGTAAAGCGCCCTGAGATGAAACTGAATTGATTTCTTGGTAACTTTTCAAACATGAACCAAAGGAGGATCAATCTCTGGTTTTTATATATTTTTGTGGCACTTTCAAAGAAATTAAACACGGTAAACATACTGACTCTAGAACAGTACAAACAAAAGAAAAAAAAAAAAAGAAAAGAAAAAACAGAACCTGACCACATAAGACTGAAAAAAAAAAAGAGGATGTGTGAGGAGGGCTGGTCGATATGGACCAAAAAAATCTAAATATTTTTAGGCTGAATGACTTTTAAGACTAAACTTAAAACTTTTCTTTTTGACAAAGCTTATAGTTAGAGTGACTCGTGTTACCCTGAGCTACCTCTATAGTTAAGCTGCTATAGGCTTAGGCTGCTGGAAGACATCAAGGTCTATTTTTCTCTCTGCTGAATTATCCTACTGTTCTCCAATTTGCATCGTTTGTTGTTATTTCAGCTTTTAACTTTTTGTTTTCTGTCATTTTTCTATTCATAGAAGGTACACCTGGTCTGGCGTTCTGTTAGCTGTGACATTATCCAGGGGAGGCAGATCACCTGCTACTACCATACAACATAGAAAGGATTCCTGGATCAATGTGTGCTTCTGTGCTTTTTTGTCTCTCTTGTTGTGTCTCTGCTCTGTCTTCTGTAACCCCAGTCGGTCAAGGCAGATGACCGTTCATACGAAGCCTGGTTCTGCTGGAGGTTTTTCCTTCCCGTTAAAGGGGAGTTTTTCTTTCCACTGTCGCTTCATGCTTGCTCAGTATGAGGGATTGCTGCAAAGCCATGGACAATGCAGACAACTGTCCACTGTGGCTCTACACTTCTTCAGGAGGAGTGAATGCTGCTTGTCAAGACTTTGATGCAATCAACTGATTCCCTTCTATAGGGAAAAAAAAAAAAATTGACCAATCTGTATAATCTGATTGAATTAGATTTTGGAGAGTGCCTTGAGACGACATGTTTCATGAATTGGCGCTACATAAATAAAATTTAATTGAATGACGACGCATGATATTTATCTTGATGTGTTTTTCTCTTCATAAAGTAATTATAAAAAGACATCTAATCAAAGATTTATCCCGCATGTCTCACAGGCCCATTTTCTAACAAACAGCTGTAGATTAAAATGAGAAACGGCTGAAATATAACCTACTGGAATACATAAAGGTATAATTATAATATAAGAAACCATCTCGCTAGAAACTATATAGTCTCATCTCATATCGCTTAAAAGAATCTCTATTTTTTAAATATGGATATATTCCCCAGACCTAAGTGTGAGGAATAAATATTTATAGAAATGCGGACAGAGAATGAGGACTGAAACACCTGGACATTCACAGAGGTTCATACTGTAAATGTCTGATTAGGCTTTATGTTTGATTGCTATTTTGTTAATAAGAATAAGAGAAAGGAAGCCAGGACAAGTGGACTACTAAAACAACAGAAAAACATTACCTAGCCCTTAAAGAATGACCACTTGATTTCATTATGATCACAAAAGACACTGTTGTGTGTGGAATAAGAAGTCATTCATTGACTCAACGATCTGCTGTTCCTGCTGATTGTTTTCCCTAAAAAAATGTGTGGGACGTTTTCTGACGTCTGCTCCCACAGCGCCGCTCGGTGTGAGACGCCACGGCACCCACCTTCCTCTGGAAGGTTGCGTCCAGGGCCGCTACGATCACCGTCTTCCCTAAATTGGCCATCTCCTCGCAGAACTCCACGGCGTCTGGAAACTACAAGGAGGAAACAGAGCGGATTAGTTACAGATTCTTTGTCTCATACCTGGGGAATCTCAATCTGTTTGTTGGGTGTGACAAATATCACTCTTATGACGGACAGATATAGAGTAGAACAAGCCGGTTTGTTCATAGAAAGTACCACCGGCTCAGTTGTTCTATATTTAGTCGTGTTATCCTTCCTGGATGAAGCTATTGCGGCCATTGAGTCTCTCTCCTGCTTGCTTTTCTTTCTATAGAAGGTACACAGGTGTCAATGGTTCTTTATTTTGTCTCCATTTCCTTTTAAACTCCAGTTAGGAATGAAAGCTAGCGGCTTAACCTAAGCAGGTTCTGGTTCTTCTGGGTGGTTATTTTTGGATAAAGGGGAGTAGCTCCCTTCCACTGTCCCCAAGGGCCTGCTCAGGGAAGGAAGCTGGGCTTCTTTAGACTTTAGATGTAATTTGGACTGAAGTGGGCTTAGGTTTGGCTGGATAATACAGGAATGAATTGGATTATTTCAACTTTAATCTATACGGAATATAATTCAATATCACTGGCGTGTATTTGACCCGTCTGTCTTGTGAAGTGTCCTGAGGTGGCATTAGCTCTGAACTGGGGCTCCAGAAATAAAATTAATTCAGCCATATTACAAAATCTGACCTAAACGAGGAAAACGTGAGGCAAATGGCTAAAAGTTAGAGTGTTATATATGTTTTCTGAGAACAGAACCACACATTACTCTTCCTCTGTTCCAAAACTAAATACAAAGTTGATCTAAGGCGCTGAAATAGATGTTCTTACAGTTTAGCACCTTTTGCAATGTTGTGCTTAAGTTGATAATGGAGTTTTAAGAGTTTTTTCAATTTGAGGAATCTCATTTTGATATCAAGATTCTTTGCTTTGGTTTTCAGGCAGCAACTATCTGACGTCATGCCACAGCATCTCGATTGAATTCAAGTCTACTTCAACTAGGCCAACACAAAACCCGTTAGTTTGCTGGAGTCGCCAGTGTGTTTCTGATCATTGTACCGTGGCGTGCTACTGAGCTTAAGGCAGTAAAGTAATGGATGAACATCCCTGTTAGGATTTTAACATAGAAAGCAGAAATGAGGTAATCCAGGTCCTAAAGAAGCGACAGAGACCCAGATCATCACACCACCACGTTTGCCTGTCAGTTTGCTCTTCTTTGTCTGAAATCCTGTTTTAGTGTCACGCCCAAAATGTTCCCATTCTGTCGACACAAAGTCTGTTGGGCCGAGACCACAGCTTGACACCCACTGCTCTGATTTTTTATGAAAGGTGATGGGAACGTTTAGGTGAAGACTAACGGAGATGCTTTGCTCACAAACTTACAAACTGTCCCTCATCGATGCCGATGACGCAGGCTTTCAGGGCTGCAGCTCGAACATCTCCCAGGCGGGTGGCAGGCATGGCATCCATGGTGTTTCTGAAACAGCGGCAGGACACAAGGACAGAAACGGTCACAAAAAGGAAACGCCTGCATTGTTTCAGCGTTTACGTTCTGAAACGTAGAAGCAATTTAGGTTCAATCACGTCGGTCATCGTGGCAACAAGGGAAAAAAGTATTTAAACAAACAAAATTCTCTAATAAATAAGATTCTTGTCAGGTTCAAACACCTAAAACAACTTCTTGTGTTGTTAATGAATGTTTTAGGTGTTTGAACCTGACAATTCTTTAATTAACAGGTGCTAAAATATGCAAAGATATGTGTGGTGGTACCAGTTTCTGTTGTTTTTTTGCCACTTTTTACTACAGATGCAGCAATCAACTGGCCAGAGATCTGAATCAACCAATCAACCAGCTGCATGTACTTTCATTGTGCTGAATTAAATCCCATGAAGGTTAGTGGCATATATATTTTCACATCAAGGGTTATAATAAAGTAAATTTATCATAACAGATTAATTTCTTACTCACTCCCTCTATAAAATAACCTGGAGAAAAACTAGATTGGGCAAGTTGGTCAGCGCCTCTCTGCTTTTTATTAGGGTTTGACATGTGGTGGGTTCTGCCATCATGGATTATAAAAACCTATTCAAATTTTGATATTTGTAAGTAATCACATTTATTCAACATGTGTGGCATTGAGATATGACTAGAAAACCTCCACCAAGGGTCAGCTTATGCACCGCTATCACAGCTTCAGAGTCGACTAAACATCAGGACGCAAGAATTTCTGAATATTAAACTGCCTGAAACTCCCATTTTAGAAATAATAATAATAGTAATAATAAATCCACTGTTTCAGCTATGGAAAGTACCAAACATGAGCTTTTTAGCATGCTGTACCTCAACTATATGGTAATAACTGTGTATTTTTTCCAACTTTGCCCTCAGTAAATGTCACATTCTTCTGCACACCCAGTTTTATATGCATGTATGGAAATATTAAAAAACAAAGTCTAAAAGCAGAAGCTTACTTGTCATGTGTGGCCACACCCACGTCAGAATACCGGATGTCCTTGGCATATTTGATCAGCAAACACTTGTACTGGGCCACCTGGAACCGGCGCACTCTTCTCATCAGCTCAGTGCTGCAAAATAATAATAATAATAATAATAATAATAATAATAATAATAATAAAACTGTCAATAATCTGACTGAGCATAAACCAACAAACTGGTGAATTTTACACATAAAAAAAAACTTTTTCATGATATTAGAACTGCGGTTTTCACTCACATAACCATGCAACACAAGCATTCATCCATTCATTCTTTGAATCATTATAATTATGATGACATTGCACTTGCGTCTGGCTGGATCTGAATGTGACTGTATGATTGTGTTGTAATAAACTGAATTAAATTTGGAACAAAAAGTCTTGAGAGGCAATATGTTGCAGTGTAAATGGACTTTATTCACACAAAAATGGAAAATGTAATCGAAATATAATCCTAAAAGTGATCTGATTTTAATGAACAGGCCCTAAAACGTAACGCATACCAACACAGGAAAAATGTGAATGAATGAATGGGAGCTGGGTAAACAATGCCGAATTGGCGGGAGGGTGACGTTTAACCGGAAACCTTAACACAGACAAAGTCTAAAATTCATTTCCAACACTAAGGGTGAGTAAAACAGACACAATACGTTATTAATTAAAGCAATAAATCAAACTTAAGAACGAATAACTCACCTTTTGCCTGAGAACATCGGTCCAAATATAATCTAAAAACAAGACGTAAAACATCGGAACTGTTAGTTTGAGGAAGAAGCAGCTTTTTAATTTTTTTTCTAAATCAGCAGCTCAGTTTGTTTATTCTCTGCTTATGGTGATAATTTAGGTTTCTCCAGCTGCTACTGACCTGAATCTGTCCGCGGGATTTCTTCGGTGAGTTTTCCAGCCTTATTGGGCAAATTGGCGAATCTAAGAAGTCCATTTCGATTTAAATACACGCGTAATAAAATACTTCAGCGGCTGAAAGATAAAATAAAAAGAAACAATACTGTGCGGAGAGTAGCTGCCAGAGGACGTGCAGGAAAAAAGCTTTGAATGCCGCGCGCCCGCTTAGTGTCGTATTTATTGCACCAATGGCCGTCACGTCACGTGACGCTACACCACCAATCAGTTTGGACCCTCCGCTATGACGACCACCCCGCCACTTCTTTTCAATGCACGTTTTGTGGCGGGATCATATACGTAGCCGCGTCGTTGGGCGCAGGTTCGCACGTCAACGTCACCGCCATATTGTATGTGGCAGAAAAAAGTAAAGTTCTGTTGTAGTGAACGTGGATCAGAGAAGATGCCTCATTCCTGTGCTGTATGGAAATGTATTCGGGCTGATTTCACTACTTGTATCTGCCTCCTATAAACTAAAGCTGCACCATGTTGCAAAACTGGACACACTAAAGCTGCAGAGTGGCAACACTAGGAACAAGCTGTGCAAGACCATTCTTTTTGAAGGTTTTTAGCTTGCATACAGTACAGACTACTGTATTTAGACATAGATGTGCTTATATAGATTTTCAAGTATTATAAATAAGCCAAATAAATAGCTGTGTGATTATATATATATATATATATATATATATATATATATATATATATATATATATATATATATATATATATATATCTTTCTAAGCAATTCCAAAATGTTTCAGTCTAACTGCATTCATAGAAGATATGGTCTATCGTTTCTACATCACGTTCACAGAATGAGCATTTATTCAATGCACTTTGTTGACTTTTTGTGGCGGGATTTATGAGATGCGGTTCATTTGGCACAGTTCAGCTGAAAGAGCCGAATCTTTTTGTGTGGAATTAACAGTTATTACTGCTGTTGGTACCATAGATGAGTGGATTTTAGTTTATTAATCTTAGACAAGGGGTCCATTTGCAGCTCCTGGACTGATTTTCTCTAACCCCTAAAATGCTTGGAAAAAAAAAATGCTTTCCAGCAAAACAACAGCCCTAAACATGCAGCCAGAGGTACTGCAGAATGGCTTAGGTCAAAGTGCATTGAAGGGAACATTTAAGGGAAGTTCACATTTAAATCTGTTTGGGAATCTGTGGCAACAAATGAAAATTGATGTTGACAGATACCATGCAAATTAATTGAGCTTGGGCTTCCATTCAAAGAAGAATATAGGAGGAACCATGCATGGCAAGACTCGCAAAACACTCTCAGCTGTAACTGAAGTAAACGGTTGTTTGATGATGTATTAACTGGGTGAGGCTCAATAGAAATGCAAGCCACACTTTTCACGTTTGATTTGTAAGATGCTTTGAAAACTGTGTCCTTCCCCACCTCTCAATAATCCACTACTTTGTATTACTCTGTCACCTAAAATCCCAACACAGCACACTGAATTATGTTGTTGTGACGTGACAAAATAAGTTCAAGGCAGGCGAACACTTTTGCAGCTCCTGCTTTCACTTTACAGTCTCAGTCCCTGAAGTAGCAGCATGTTGAGCCGGGGGAGGGAACAGAAAGCTGCCATAATCATTGGTTCCTCTTTGAATTTCTCGTCCGCCTGTTGACACAACACATTTGTTTAAAATTGCCTTCAACTGTCCTAGTTAACTGAATCACCACTTTTTTGTTCTATTTTCTTTCTATATTTTATTCCTACTTGCTCTTATTCTGTTTTATTTTGCTATATTTTAATCATGTAAAGCACTTTGCATTGTCTTTGTACTGAATTGTGCTATATAAATAAATTTGCCTTGCCTTGCCTTGCCTTGCCTTGCCTTGCCTTGACCAAAATCAAGCTTCCCCCCTCAGGGCTGTTCAAGCTTTGAGCAGAGGGTGGTATGGAGCACGCTGAGTGCCGAGCCGTGTGTTTACACGGTGAGGATCAGTGGTCCAAAGTTCAGATCTTCAACAGATGGTGGTCAGATTTTTTCCTTTCTCAGCGGTGATCAGAGCCATCCTGTCCAACAGAACGATGCATTGGATGGAAATGGAGAAAGACGTAAGAGTTTAACTGTTTAACTGTTTATGCTGTAATGTCTGTCTGGGCTGACTGGGCTAAAAGATAAGGAAGGTAACGCTTGGCTGGAGGAGCTCAAATCAATGTGTGATTTCATGACAAAGTGATCAGAGTTGATATAAACAAGTTTTTAATCTCATCTGATCAAAAGAGGCAAATAAACAGTTTTACAATTTTATGATTGTGCTATCTGGATCTTAATTTGTTAACTTCAATTAACCACGTAGCGGAGGTTCCCACAGAGCAGACCAGTTAAAATCAGTGGCTTTGTTTTTTCCTTGTTGTAAAAAGTATTTAGATTAGATAGTCATGTGATGCTGTTTTCAAGTAAACAGTAAAGAAAAAAGAAGAAAAAACATAGAAATATAAATTAAAAATTTTTTTTCTATAAGTAATATAAAACAGAGTGATTTGCATATTTTTAAACATATCTTTATGATTATTTGTTTCTTGTTTAAACATCAAGATGGCTTCTCGCGCAATAACTACTTGATACGAGCACCAGCCCCCCTACAACCCTGAGAGGATTATTGTGGGTGGGTGGATGGATGGTCTGATGGATGGCAAAAACAGCATTGTTTTTATTGCTTTTAATTTAAGTTCAACAAATATTTTAGCCCTGGCATTTGCTGGACCTTCTTTGATGTCCTGAAGCTCTCGTCGAACCTCCCCCACTGAAATTCATGATGATTTAAGAAAATGTTGGATTTTGGTGCAATTTTTGTTACAGCAACAACCTTGCTGTGAAGCCCTTTTTAATGCAAAGTAATGATGAAAGCACACGTTTCCTCTGAGGTAAACATTGTTTCAAAGAGAAGAATTATTCCAAGCAATTCAATTCAATTCAGTTTTATTTATATAGTGCTCAATTCATGATACATGTCCTCGCAAGGCAGTTTCCAGTTGAATCAGATCATATTGAATAGTCAAAAACATTTCCTATTTAAGGAAACCCAGTAGAATGCATCAAGTCTTGACAAGCAGCATTCACTCCTCCTGAAAGAGCGTAGAGCCACAGGTAGAGTCGTCTGCATTGTCCATGGCTTTGCAGCAATCCCTCATACTGAGCAAGCATAAAGCACCGCTGCCTTTTAAAGCAACCACCCTGCTCTTCCAATTCAGCGATCAAGACAAAGTGATATCAAGTGAAGTTTGTGTGATTAGGTTAATTTTCACAAACTTTGTAAATTTTTGAACTTCATTTTAATCTCTCTCTTTCGCGGTGCAGATCCAATGCACATTGGAAACCGAGGTCTTTTTTTAAAGCTTATAGGGCAAAACTGTGTACTTGTATATAGTTTTTATTATTATTATTATTATTAATCCATCCATTTTCTAACACATCTATCCCTTGTGGGGTAGCGAGGGGTGCTGGCGCCTGGCTATTACCAGTTGTCAATGGGCGAGAGGCAGGGTAAGGCAAGGCAAGGCAGATTTATTTATATAGCACAATTCAGTACAGAGACAATGCAAAGTGCTTTACATGATTAAAATATAGGAAAATAAAATAATATAAAAGCAAGTAGGAATAAAATGTAGAAACAAAATACATTTTGACATTAGTACACCCTGGGCAGGTCTATTATTATTATTATTATTATTATTATTATTATTATTATTATTTTTATTATTATTATTATTATTATTATTATTATTAAGATGAATAAAACAACTGCCCTGTGATAGAACACTGACACATGCAGTTCTTCAGAGTTGTCGGCAGAGGGCGCTGTCTGTTGTGTTTATCGCTCGCCGCCTGGCTCTGGGCCAGCTTGCATGGCGGCGCGGCTCACAGTGGTGTCTCTCTGTCAAACAGGAGCTGGAGAAGCAGTACTCACCCAGCAGGTGGTCCCACAGGATGGCGGCGGACGACGTGATCAAGGCCCACGTCAAGGCCCTGAAGGAAGGTCGGTTTGCGCTGATTTAAAACCCCGTGCAGAAAGTCGGGCCGTCCGACTGGAGTACCGGCGTTGTGCTCAATGTGGTAAATCCGTAAATCAGGACGGCCAGTCGGCTTGTTATGAATGAATATGGGAGCTTGTTTGCCTGTTCTTGGACTATGAATGTGCTTGTGTTAGTTTGTGACCGTGCTGTTGAGATGCACCTTGCTCCCAAAACATAGAGTTGGGAATTAAGAATTATATCCAAAGTTGGATTTAAATGTTTATTTTTTTCATTCATGTCACGTGTCCTTTCGGATAATAATGGAAGAAATATCATTAAGATGCTTAAAGTGCGTTATCTGCTATTTTATTTGCAGAGGGTCAAATTATGTCTTAATTAGAGATCTGACAGGAACCAACAAGAGGGTCAGACCAACAAAGCTGTGGAGGTCCAAAGCTGACAAATTAAATAACAAAAACAAAGCTGAAATGTATAAATAAATAAACAAATGCACTTAAAATGTGCCAATTAATTAAAAAAAAGAGAGAAATAATTCAATATTTATTAAGGTCGTTGTTTAAAATATCCCATCTATTTACTGTACAGCATGTTTTCTAATTTAATTGACACTTGTTTTTCCTGGATTTATTTTCAGCATATTTATTCAAGCATTTGATTTTACTTATATATGCATTTATGTTTCTTTTATTTTCCCCATGAACTTTCTCACCTTGTTTTTTTCCCCCCACGGCCATTTTTTTTTTTTAATATATGTCTCCTTTTTCACTCTTCCTTATGCATTTATGCCTCATTCTGCAAATACGGTAGTCATTCCTTCACTGGGTCAGCTCCTCTGCTATTGGTCAACCAGAAGAAAGGTGCAGGATCCGTGTGGAGATCCGTTCCCGCCATACTAACAATACTTTGGGTGCTAAGCAGAGGTCTGCACACGGATCCTGCAAAATCTGTTCCTGCAAAAATCTTGTTTCTTTTATCGATTTGAGACATTTTCTGTCAACTCAGATTTTTCCTCTTTAAAAAAAAAAGAAAGAAAAAAAATCACCTCTCTGATTCTTTTCTCAGGTACGGAGCGAGCCCGCAGCCTGGCTCAAACCCTAATCGATGTGCCGTACGGGGAGGGAGATGGGGAGAAACTAGACGTGTACATCCCCAGGACCAACTCTTTGGGTACGAAGCTACGGTTCAGATGTCCTGAAACTACTCCTAGGTAACCAATAACCGGCTTGATATCCTCTCTCTCTCTCTCTCTCTCTCTCTCTCTCTCTCAGACGTCAACCTTGTTATTTACATCCACGGAGGCTACTGGCAGTTTCTCAGGTACTTGCTGAATCCTCTCGTTCTCTGATGTCGCTCAAGGTAGCATGCTAATTAACAAAAGAAATCTTTCCAGCAAAGAAGAGTCCGGATTCATGGCCGTCCCACTCATCGATAAGGACGTGGTCGTGGTTGCCGTCGGTTACGACATTGCCCCGAAAGGTTAGGGTGGCTTATTTATGCTCCGTCCACGGCTGATCTGAGGAGGCGAAGCTGGAAATGTCAGCTATTGTGCTGCGCTTTCCTTTTAAGGGAACATGGATCTGATGGTGTCGCAGGTCCGCAGGAGTGTCGCGTCTGTCATTCAGCAGTACTCGCACATCAGGTACGAACTCATAACGATAAAGTTCACCGTGGCAGACGCAGTTTTAATTTAAAGCTGCGCCTCCCGTGTTGAATGAGCTCTCCGTGATTCCTTATTTCAGGGGCCTGTACCTGTGTGGCCACTCTGCCGGGGCTCACCTGGCTGCCATGGTGCTCTCCACCGACTGGTCTCAGTACAGCGTCACACCAGACATCAGAGGTGAGACATGCAGGACCCGTCGATGCACTGCAGGTTGTTTTGTGTGTGTGTGTGTGTGTTTTTTTTTTTGTTTCTTTTTATTATATATGTTCCTCTCATTTCCTCCCAGGTGCTTTTCTTGTGAGCGGCATATATGACCTGCTGCCCATCCTGTCCACATACGTCAACGAGCCTCTGAAGATGACAGAGTGGGTATCTCAGATTCACTCCTCTTATGGTCTGTTCAGTAAATATTCTTGTAATAATCAAACATAAAAACCCTCTTGTACAAACACAGAACCCCTTGCTGCATCTTTAAGTCTGCAGACATTTTTTTTTTGAGTGACTTAAACTTAGACAGCTTTATTTGTCATTTTGTATGCACAAAGTGCGTACAGAACGAAATTTCGTTTGCATACAGCTTGAAAAATCACAGTAAATTGCAGTAAATTTCAGGATAAGGTGGATGAGTAGGCTGATATTTTAAACATATTTAAACTTGCTAATCTGCTAAAACACAAAAAAGTGGTTCAAAAGCTTAAAATGGTCCAATTTGCCATCAAGGGAAAGAGATGAGTCATAATATGAGGGACTTTAAAGAAGCAAAATCTCTTCATTATTGCTGACTTTGTTACTACGCTTCTACGTTTAGTCTACACTACAAAATGGGAACTAAAAGTAACATTTTCTTGAAATTAGAGTATTTTCCCTTAAATTGAGCAGGTAAAAAAATTATCTGCCAATGGAATGAGTCTTTTCACCCCTAAAATAAGATAATTAGCTATACTGCACTTGAAATAAGATGATAGAGATCAGTTGTTGCTTTTTAAGTGCAAAAATCTTATTCCATTAGCAGATAATCTTATTTTCCAGTTCAAATCAAGGACAAATACACTCATTTCAAGAAAGTTTTACTTCCTTTTAGTTCCCTTTTTGCAGTGTAGGCAGTTTTAAGTAGATGCATTCTGATTGAGGTTGGAGTTTCCAATTATAAGAAACAGTTAACGTGTTGCAGTGAAGAGGATTTGCTAATTATCTCGTTGGATTTAGGATGTTGTCCTCCAGTGGGTCAGACATTTCTCTCTTTTTTTTTTTTAAAGTTGTTTAAAAAAACAGTAACAATTATTTTTATTTTATTGTTTTCGTTGTGTTTTTAAACAATTAAACATGTGAATTCTTCCTTCACTTATTCCAAATGGATCTAAACGTCATTGAGAACCCCCATATCTGTTATCTATCCTAAACTTGTCTGAAGTGTTGAAATGCTTCCTTTCACTTCGCGTTACCACATTTTTGATATTTTTACATTAAAAGATGTTGTGTGACGACTCTAGTTCTACTCTACTAGTTCGACTCTAGTTCTTTTCTCGTAGAAAATGTAGATAAAAGTGTAGATCTGATTTTAGATAGTTTGAAATCCCGCCGTGGTTCATTTCCTGATCCTGGCTTTTTAAATGGGATCGACTGAGTTGCAGAGAGCCTGGTGGGGAGGAGCTGTGCTGGTACATGTCATTGTTCGTGTCTCTGCTGGTACCAGTCTGAGCTTCGTTCCTTTGTGTCTGCAGGGAGGTGGCGGTGAGAAACAGCCCCAGCAAGCTGGTCCCTCAGCTCAAGCTGTCCTCCTCAGGCTGCCAGATTGTCGTGGCCGTCGCCCAGAACGACTCGCCGGAGTTTCGCAAGCAGTCAGAGGAGTACTATAAAGTTAGTCGCCCACAACTGAGAATAAATGCAGCAGGAGCAGCATGGTTTTTAAACTTTCCTGTTTAATTCAGATTTTGATGTAAAAATGTAACGATATTTTGCTGATTGGGTTAAATAAGACCAGGTTTACCACCTCTAAAAGTGCGTCTTTCTATTTTGAAAATGCCAAGTTGCTTTTCTGAATTTAAACTTGTCGCTAAATTACCTTTTTTGCATGTGTTTTGAAGATGCTAGAAGCAGCAGGACTGAATGTGACCATGGAGGATGTGGCGAACACGGATCACTTTAATATCATTGAGCAGCTGGTAGATGGAGACTATCACCTAACCAAGGTACATTTCCCCCACAATCATCCACTTTCTTTGGATTTTTGCAAGTATTGTAAGATTTGATCTGAACTTAAGTGAACTTTACTTCTCTACGCTCTTTATTGTGGGGGAAAAAAAGGCAGTAAGATGTGTGGCTGCATTTCCATAAAAACATGAGTGCAGTAGTATCCAGTGTTCATAGAATAGTGGCAGTAGCGTAGGTGTTGTCGGAGAGGCAGGATTATGTCATATCTCATTCGCAACTAAACTAAACTGCACACAGGAAACCTGCCGTCGCTTCTATCTATGTTTCACCATTACATACAGTAATGTCTGAATGATTCACCCCTCATTTCTTTATATTTTGCGTCAGAGCTGCCAAATTTAATCATCAGTGCGTTGCACTGGGGTGTTAGTCTCAAGTCCTTTGCTGCCACTAACAGCTTTTTTTAGGCTAAAGTTTGTCACAAACACACACACACACACACACACACACACACACACACACACACACACACACACACACAAGCATCATTCTGCCACCATGTTTCACTGTGGTGATGGTGCGTTCAAGGGAATGAGCGTTGTACGGGTTTCTGCCACAATTAGTGTTGCAAACGTCAGGCAAAAGGTTTGGTTTTTCGTTTTGTCTGACCAGAGCACCTCCTCAGCATGTTTGCTGTAACCTGGGTGTGACTTTAAGCAAACTGCTAGCAGAACTTCTTATAGCATTCTCTAATTAATGCCCTCCTCAGCCAGCATGGCATTTTAGGTGGACCTTGAAGTCTCGGTAGCTTTGCAGCTGTGATTTACTCTTTGCGTTTTAATAATGAATTTAAATGTAACAGAAAGCGACGTGAGATGCTCAAAGCTTCAGATATATTTGTAAAACCAAAGTCTGCTTTAAACTTCTCCACAACTTTCTCCCTGACCTGCATGCTATGCTCCTTGGTCTTCATTGTTCACTAATGCTTTATAACAAACCTCTGAGGCCTTCACAAAACGGAGGGTTTTATACTGAGATTAAATTACACACTTGACAGTTATGCATTACTTTGTGTTAATGGTATACAATCTCAGTAAAATACAGTTTGTAGTTAAAATGTGAGAAATGGAGAAAGGGAAAGACAGAAAAGCTTTAAAAGACCTTCAGAAAAACCGGGAGAACATTTGAACTCTCCATTACATAGGGTTACATCTGCAATAGATAACAGATATACTCAAAACAAATTTTCACAATAAACGATTTTCGTCAACTATTATTCCACCAACCTGTTGAGAGATTTGAATATTTCGGTTTTAAAACATGCGACTGTTTACAACTGTGAAGCTGTAAGCCTTTGTTTTCATGTTCTGCTTTCGCTGCAGCTTCTCCTGAAGATGATGGGGAAGAGCTGAGGATCAGCGGCCGTGCGCCCACCATAAAGACAATATGCATAGTTTCAGGTTTTCACTGCGGTAAATGTTCTTTCGTCTTTTTGAAATGAATCCAGGTGACCTCGGTTGTTCTGACGGTTTAAGTTGATTTAATGCAAAGGCTCTTCATCACGGCCGCTGCTGGGGAAAAAGTCCTAACTAAGCTTCGGATGTTTTCCACACCTTCACTTCACTGTGGCCTATTGTTGCAAATTTCACTTCCCAAACTCAGAAGTAAACAAATTACTGGCCTATTGTGAACACTGTTATTGTCAGGAAACATGGCCCCGTTGCACATTTACTGTTGTTGGGGGGGGTTGTTATGTTTGGCTTATCTCCAGTGTTTTGTATCTGGGTGGGTCTGACTGATTAATGCCATTGTTTAGTTCTCTTTTGTTTTGTTTTTTGTGTGACAATCTTAAGCATGTATGTTAGTCAGGACTGATAAGAGTATGGACATATTATTTAACCTGAAGGTTAGCGTTTTACCATAACCTCCAGCTCCACACTGAAATCTCACCCAGGGAATTCTGATGTTACAGAAGATGATATGACGGGTTTATAGTTGGACTGGATCCTGATGTAGTTGATAACAGTGACACTTTAATTCGCACTGCATAATCTAGCATTGCACGCTGTTTAACAATATTTCCACCTTGTTCTGCTTACCATTATAGTAGAATATAAAGAAGATAATAAATATTTATATTTGAGAAAAGTGGTTCAGTTGTTTTTTTTTTTTGTGTATGTGCGTTCGTTGACTGAGGTTTATTTGCATTGTGAATGATTATTTTTCCCCCATTTAAAAAATGGTCATGTTCCATGTACAGCGATTTCAAACTCACACATTCCACCTAAAGACAAACATCTACAGAAGCAGAAATGGAATGCAGCCCTGATTAATGCATCTGTTCTATGTCAACCAGAAATACAACATCTGCTGCAAAAGGAAGAACTGAAAAGGATATGTTCCCTTTAAACAAAATAGTAACTTAAACACCATACTTTATTTTATTTTTCATTTGAGATATGTGTTTCAATTGAGAATTTCTAGATTTGTACTTTAAATATCTCCTTTCAAATTCTCCCGTTCAGTGGTCGGTACAGCGTCATAAAAAATAAAGATTCATTGTAATCTAATTAAACTGTTAATGCTTTTTGACTTTGTTGTTATTCCTCGCATCAAGCTGGTAAATGTTTAAATAAAACTGTATGCTTTTCTAGATTTGCAATTTGTATGGCTACCTGGACACCCTATATGAAGTCAATGTTTTGTTTCAGTAGGGACAGGAGTGTATTTGTATAAATTGATTTACTTATTGGAATCTGTTATAGTCCTCTACAAAGTACCTTGCTATTACGTCCTTTCTCTGTATCTGGAATATTAACATTGTTGTATTGCCAACATCATAAAAAAAAAATAGTAAGGACTGGAGTCCCAGCTCCTCCGGTGTATGACCAGTCAGAGACGGCCAACGTGGCGGCGGCGAAGAGCTTCCACATCAGCAGGTGAGCTGTTGGGGCGCACATGGGGACAGGGGCCGGTACATGGGCATTGGGCAGATGCGATAGAGCGGAAAAGGAAACGGCTATGGCAGGCCGCTTTAACATAAAATTGTCTCCTGACCATCCGTGAATACATTTGATGTAAAAAAAATAAAAAATAAAAAAAAAAAACGGTTTTGACTGGTAAAAACTACATTTTGACTATCCTGAATGGTACTTTAAGATATCTGCATTTGTATTCTGACTAGTAAGAAGAACGATTCAAGATATTTTCAATGACATTTTGGAGAATCAAAATGTCGTTTGAGACGTCTCAAATGACCTCACCTGATTGGCAGACAGCAGTCACTAGCCTCGACTTTTTGCGCTTGACGTTGAAAATGTCTTTTCTTTGCTGCAGCATTAAAAGTTGTGTTAAAAACATCAGAATTAGCGCTGAATATACCTGATTGCAGACCACTGAATTGCAAATGCCAGTAAAGACGCCTTAAAGTTTCCACCAATAATGCCACGTAAATGGCATGTTTTGACTAGTCAGAATGATTATTCGAGATATCTGGAAAAAAATCTGTTTAGATATCTAGATATAAGATATCTTCAAAGGAATTTTGACTAGACAAAAATACAATTCTAGATATCTAATCTAAAACATATAGTTTTGCCTAGTCATTATTTGCTTTCAAGATATCTGCAATTCAATTTGCACTAGTCAAATTCTACTTTAAGATATCTTAAAATACATTCAAGATATATTGAATGAAGGTAATTTGAGATGTCTTTGATTGGAGCTATAGTCAGATCAAAAACTGAGATATCTCAAAATTACCTTATGACTGGTCATAATTTAATCGTTAATATCTGAAATATACCTTTCAGATAGTAAGTAGTGTATTGAAGTTTGTAGGAGCCTCCATACAAACTAATGGTACATCAATCTGACATCATTTAGACTAGTCAGAATGTAATTTAGTTCCCTTTTTGCAGTGTAGGCAGTTTTAAGTAGATGCATTCTGATTGAGGTTGGAGTTTGGAGGGCAGCTGTAGCTACTAACATAGCTCACCACCGTCAGGTTGTGAATGTGTGTGTGAATGGGTGAATGACTGACTGTAGTGTGAAGCACTTTGGAGGTCATCAAGACTAGATAAAGCGCTATACAAGGTTCGTTTCCATTTACCATTACCAACTTAAGTGGACTTTACTTCTCTACGCTCTTTATTGTGGAAAAAAAGGCAGTAAGATGTGTGGCTGCATTTCCATAAAAACATGAGTGCAGTAGTATCCAGTGTTCATAGAATAGTGGCAGTAGCGTAGGTGTTGTCGGAGAGGCAGGATTATGTCATATCTCATTCGCAACTAAACTAAACTGCACACAGGAAACCTGCCGTCACATCTAGTTATGTTTCACCATTACATACAGTAATGTCTGAATGATTCACCCCTCATTTCTTTATATTTTGCGTCAGAGCTGCCAAATTTCATCATCAGTGCGTTGCATTGGGGTGTTAGTCTCAAGTTCCTTTGCTGCCACTAACAGCTTTTTTTAGGATAATGTCAGAATGTAATTTAGAGGTGTCTGAAATTGGTATTTTCCCTAGTCAAAATATAAATACAGATGCAAATTAACTATTGTGTCCAGTCAAAAATCTGTTTAAGATATGTGGAACGTAAGTGAGGTGAAGCCGATTTTAGGTTAAACGGCCTGCCATAGCCAAAGCTACTCTTGCTAGCCGCGATGTTAGCTGCGTGGCTAATGAGGAAGTGACGTGCCGCCATGACGTAACGTTCTATTCCGTGAGAAACTCGTCTCTGGAGCTGGAACATGTTCCGAATCTCGGAGGACGCTTTGTTGTGTTTAAAACGTCTATCCTGCCCTTTTGTGGCTGCTTTAACAGAATAATCTAGTAAACGGAGTGTTTTTTAATGAATTCCCTCATCCTTCATACACGACACAATCCATGTTAATAACGAGGAGGGGGAGAAACGACTGACAGATTTCTAAAAGTTTCGCATAGTTGAGCGGTTTGCGACAATTGATTGTGAGGACTGAGATTTCCGGCTTGTTTACGTTACGTAAAGTCCCACCGGCGTAGCAGATCGATTTAAATGTCTGTTTCTCCTTTCTAAAATGGACCGATGTGGCCGTGGAATGATGACAGCATCCATACTTGTGAGGTGAGTGTTGTGGTTTGAGGCAACATCTTCTTTGCCTTTTTTTAAAATGTATTATTATAAGGGGAACAGTGTCTGACTGGGTGTGGAGAACCATCACTTTGCATTTCCCCTGTCTAACATGGACAAATGGCATGTATGAAGATAAATATCCACAGGAATCCTGATTATATTCAAGATGATATGAAGATGCTTCAAATTTTCTTTAAAATTTTAAATCAAGTTTATATGTATAGCACATTTCAGCAGCAAGGCGGTTCAAAGTGCTTAACGTCATGAAAACATTTATTGGTTGTGAGACCAGTAAATATTAAATTGTATCAGGTGAAAACATCAACACACATCAAATATGTTGGTCAGTGTTCCTGTTATTATGGGTCAAAAGCAACTGTAATCAGGAGGGGTTTCAGTCTTTATTTAAAGGAACTCAGTGTTTCGGCTGATTTGCTGTTTCCTGGAAGTTTGTTCCAGATTTGTGGAGCATAGAAGCTGAATGCTGCTTCTCAGTGTTTGGTTCTGGTTCTGGGTATGCAGAGTAGAGCAGAACCAGAAGATCTCAGGGGTCTGGAGGGCTGATACAGCAACAACAGGTCTTTAATGTATTTTGGTGCTAAGCTGTTTATTAAGGGGTTTATAGACTAACAGAACTATTTTAAAGTCTGTTCTCTGAGCTACAGGGAGTCAGTGTAAGGACTTCAGAACTGGAGTGATGTGCTCCATATTCCTGGTTTTAGTGAGAACACCAGCAGCAGCGTTCTGGATCAGCTGCAGCTGTCTGATAGATTTTTTTTTTTTTTTTCTGGGGGGTAGACCTGTGAAGACACCGTTTCAGTAATCAATGCGACTAAAGATAAACACATGGATGAGTTTCATAGATGAGATCCTGACGCATGGCTCAACACAGGAGAGCTACCTCCTCAGGACAAGACTCTGCTGTCCACTTACACCTAAAGGACAAAGGACACTCTTTTGAGGACCAAAATGTTCACATTTTGGACAAAGAAGACAGATGGTTTGAAAGGGGTGTGAAGGAAGCCATCTATGTTAAGAGAGAAAGACCAACCTTAAACAGAGGAGGAGGCCTTATCCAACTCTCAAAAACTTATAACACAGCTATAGGATTAATTCCAGCCAATCATCACCTTAACTCTCACCCTCATGATCACTAACATCGTTCCTTTAAGCCAAGCCAATAACGACCCTAACGACTCTTCGTTACAGAGGAGTGGACCAGTTTCGGTTCAATCTGCTGGCTTATGGCTTTAACGATTGCCCATTACTAAGGGGTGGACCTGTTTCCATTGAATTTGCATGTTATCTAAGCCATTACAAGGCCTTTGTTTGGGCAGTAGTATAAAGCTTGTTACTCATCATTACTCCAGACTTTTTGAATTGAGAAAGCTTCCTGGAGAGGAAGCGAAACTTCTTCAACTACGGAAAACAAGTCCAGTTGCTTTGTTTTTTTTTTTACTTTTTTTGGAAAGAAGCAAAAATGTGTTTTACAGAAAACACCAGATGTTGAAATTTTGTTGTTTCCTCAAATGCTGTTATTTTTACTTTCATTATCACTGTCTGTCCTAAAACGTTCCGTTCGGCTTTTGTTGGAGTTCGCCTCATTGCGGCTTTTTATTTTTCCTGCCACGAAAAGTTACGCCTCTACAGAAAGCCGTCCCCCTGTCATGGCTTTTATCGTTTTTGTTGTTAATTTGTTGGGAAAAAAACAACACTTTGATAATTTTTGATTAATAATAATAGCTCGAGCAACAAATTCCAGATTAAGGCTTAATAATGCAGATTTTCATTTATTTCAGGGAGATTTCATTTTTATTAATACCGCAGAACAGAAGGAGAAGAAGACTTTACTCTTCACTCTTTGCTCTCAGTTCATTCAAATATCAGGAGTCTGGGTCCTCCTTGGCCGTGCAGGAAGGGGGAGAAACTTGAGATGGTGCACAAGAGAGCAGAGGAGGAGACCTGCTGAGATCAAGTATTCATGCGGGCTGGAGGGCTGAGCGAGCGTGGATATCGCTGAGGGATGCGCGCGGAGCAGAGCGACCCGACGGTAGCAGCCTGTTCAGGGGAGAGGAGGCGAAGGAAGGGTGAATAGTTTAATTCCTTACACGCAGTACAACAATGGCATGTTGTGGCCTGTGGTGCAGAGGGGTGGAAGAAATGGGACGTGTATTCAGCAGCGACTGTAAGCTCTTTTTTTTTTTTTGTTTGTTTGTTTCCTCTGCCAAGCCTTCCGTGTTCGGTTTAAAGAGCGGACAAAGAGGGAACACGTTCAGAGAACTGCTGAGAAAGCAGCGGGGATTTATGTGACGTAAGAATATCTAATAAGACAGCGTCTTGGCAAACATTTCTGTGACAACTTTGCTTTCATCTTGTAGAATGTAGTCCGTGAATGCGTTGTTGTTGTTTTTTGCTTTTAAAGTTGTGTTAAAGTGATTAATACACTGCTTAGATTGCATTTACTTTAATCGGGAAAAACGCCGCAACAGGAGATTCAGTGCAGCTGGGAAAAGAAAGGACAGCCTGTACAAAACGGTTGGGACCTTTTTTTTCTGTTTGTTGTTGCTGTTTACGGTAAAACGAAGAGTCACCTTGGTCCAAAATGAGCACAGAGCTCATATTTCAGCAGGCCTCTTCACCTGCCTGCCATGTTAGGTGTTTTATCACAGAATAAGCTGTTTGCTGTTGATAAAAGGTCTGCTAAACTAGAAAAGTTGAGTCTTATACTGCCTAACGGGAGAAAAGGCAAGTTAAATCAATGTATCATGTAATTGTATAGCTGGCAGCATGCAACAAAGTGAGGTAACATTTCACTGGGATCTACAGCAGATTAGTTTGAAAACGTATAAAATGGATCATAACTGTGTAATGCTAAGGAGGGTACAGTCTTAACAGATGTTAAGCGTTTTAATATGTTAAGGCAGAAAACTGTGTAGCGGTGTGCTGGTTCTGCCTTTGTTTTGATGCCGTTTACGTGATTGCAGAATTATTACAGGTCAGGTCAGGTAGATTAACTCTGAAACATAGACTTGTAAATCTATATAAAAGGGGAAAACTATCCATTTTCCACCCTATATGCATAATCAGCTCTTAAAATAAACCCATTAGGTTTTACAAATAGTTTATTAAGGATCAGGGTCTTTATTAAGAGTCATATATTAGCTGAAAGGTTTGTCTATGTAATAAATTTTTTTTTTTTTTTTTGCTGTTCTGTAACACTTTACTATTGTAGATTCAAGAGCTTTTAACTCGTTATGTAAGAAAGCCACTTTTTATTCATATATATATATATATATATATATATATATATATATATATATATATATATATATATATATATATATATATGAAAATAACGCCTTTCAACAAGTCTTAATATGTTTCTGTTACCTTTTGTGTACGTGTAAACATCCTTAAAATCAATTAATGTTGTACTGCTTTAACCTGTCAAGCCAGATTGATATTGTGTAGCACTCCACGTTCTGCCCATGATTGATTATATAATGTAGTATTCTCGTGTGTTTGTGAACACACAAATATTACGAGAATTCATCTTGCAGCCAAGGTCAGTACTGCACTACCGTAACTTGCACTGGAAAACATCCAACCTTTAAATTGATTACATTTATTCCATGGGGAAGAAATCTATTGCAATTGTTTTATAATAATTACCAGTGATTAAATAGTTTGTACTCCTAACAAGCCCCCTGGGGGGAAAAAAATGAAGCACTTCTTTAGGCTTCTACAATAATTCATAAAGTTTACCAGGGAACTTCCAGTGAAGAATTTTTTTTTTTTCACGGAGTTTAAACATAACACAGAGGCCCTTTTTCCTTCAGCCACTGACTGCTAGGTTGGATTGGAGAGTCATATTTATCTTTACTGCATGTACAATGAGCAGGATAGTCTGACTGTTGCTGCTCCAGACATAGGAGATAGGGACGTTTTCAAAATGTTACACTCTGGAACCCGTTTTCAGAGAAAACGCACCGTTGTCATGTAGACGAACAGTAGAAACGTGAGAAAACTTTTCTGTTTTCACCCAAAAAAAAAAAAAAAAAAACGTTGTGTAAACAGGACCTAATAAGTCTCCATAACACCAGACACTAGCTAAATGGCAACTGTTTCTTTTTCTTTATTTAATCTTTTTGGAAAGCATGCTGGGAAAAACCTTTTTTTGTCCTCAATGAAATGTTCTAAAACCTTCCTTACCTAAACCTGTGTTATATTGTCATATAAGGCTAAGATTGAAGTTTTGGCGACAAACGCTGCAGGTTATTGAAAAAGGACCTCATGGTGGAGGAGCTTTGATGCTGGGGGCCGGTTTTATCATCCTAAGGCCCTCGTTGGCTTCCATGGCATCCAACACTGTGAAATGTTGTAGTCCTGTTAGCTAAATGGTATTAAAAATCTAATACCAATAGCGGCGTCCAAAATTGTGCTGCTGGTTTTGTTTAAAACTATTATATCTTAACATGCTACATTTCCCCCCCCGACTGTTAAGTTTACTCAATGTACTGCTGCAGTAAGAACCTTTAACTCTACCAGGGGTACAGACTATTGTGCTTGGCACAGCATCTCTCTAGATTGTCCCCGTTGGATGAAAAGATCAAAGTTTTGACTGCTAGCCTAGCTCAGCTCCTACTTAGTGTGCGCTCTGCTCAGCCCAACAAAGCTCTGTTGTGAATAAAGAACAATAGGAACAAAAGCCCATTATAGCGTCTTGTCCTGCTCCCACTGTTCGTTGTTCTGGAGCTGCTGTGAAACTGTGGCCGATACTTCGAAAACCTCCAGACTTTTTTTTCCGTTGTACCGCCTGATCTCTGCTGATGTTCCTCCCTTGTTCCTCTTCTCCAGGCGGCGGTAGTTTTCATCCCTGGCCCACAGCTGCCTCCGGGGATGTGCGGGACTCTCCCATGAACTCCTTTGGTTTCGCCGTTCGAGGCCTCCCCCTGGCCCTCGTGTCCATGACGCAGGCTGCTGCCTGGGACCTGCGCTTCCACCCACGATGGAGAGCGATTATCGTGACCACCCTCGTGGCCTTAGTGCTCACGCTGTACCTCCGCCGGACAGTGGGGAGCACAAATGCGCCAATCAAAGGTAGTTTCCAAGCACGCGAAGAGGCGGAGCAGGATGTAAGGTCACAAAGACTTGCTTGGCGTCTGATGAGGGAAAAGCCCTACAACGACACATACCCGTTGAGTCCACCAGAGAGGACGCGGCGCGGCGTCCGCTACCGCGTAGGCGTGATCGCAGACCTGGACACGGCGTCCCGCAACGCCAAAGGTCAGACGTGGTTCAGCTACATGAAAAGAGGCTACCTGACCGTTTCAGAGAGCGCAGACAGACTGGACGTGGAGTGGGACGCGGACACGGTCACCCTGGAGAGCAGCCTGGCTGAGAAAGGACGAGGTATGTGGTTAAAGTCGTGCTTCGACGGCACAAATCCTTTGCGCTTGTTCACGTTGATGTGCTGCTGTGCCTGCAGGTATGGAGCTATCAGAGCTGGTGGCCTTCAATGGTCACCTGTACAGCGTGGATGACCGCACAGGTGTGGTGTACAGGATAGAGGGGAGCAGAGCCGTGCCCTGGGTGATACTACCTGACGGCGATGGCTCCGTGTCTAAAGGTCAGTGCTTAAGCTGCGCAAGCTAAAAGATGGCCGACCGATCTCGTCTGACTGAAAAACAAAAACCTCAGGGGCCCGTCGAGAACTTTGGTGCTGGATTTAGACGGATGTACAGTGCCTTTCAAACCTCTTGACATGATGTGACCAAACTTTTTCATCTTTAGTCACGTCCCAAACTCCCACTTCCATTTATTTGTAATTTTTTTATGTGACAGACCCAAGACAAATTATCGCATCGCTTTGCATCGTGGTTGTCTTTGCAAAATAGGCGAAGCTCAGTCAGACTGAACGGAGAACGCCTGCGAATAAAGAGACTCAAAAGGAATGAGGTCTCTGGACTTTGTCTGGCCCATTGTTACGCATTAAAATGCCACTCCATTGTAACTCTGACTGTCTTTTTAGAGTCGTTGTACTGCAGGAAAGTGAACTCCCCGCTCGGCCTCAAGTCTTTTAGAGCTTTATACATTTTCTTTCCCAGGATAGTTCTGTATTTAGCTCCATACATCTTCCCCTTTTAACTCTGAGCAGCATCCCTGTCTTTGCTGAAGAAACGCAGCTATTGGTGTCGCTAGGTGTTTGCAAACAATTGTATATAAGGTAGGACGATTTGGTTAGGGTTAGGTGTTGCTGGTCGGTCAGACAAAACGCTGTTGTGATTTAGGTTGGATGATGATGAATGTTAAGATGAACTGGGAAGCAGGAAATGCAGTAAGTGTTTAAGCTGAGAAGGCTAACACTGCTGGAGATATTGGACTTTCACAAGCTTTCGTTCTGTTAATGTTTCACCGTGTCCCGTCTACGGTGAAGCACCCTCGGTGGACCCAGTTCGTTTTACCCAGTCAGGCGACACCCACTTACTTATTACCTTGAATGTAGGACGCATAAAACAGACAAGTATGCTTTTAGTTATATTTTATCTACGTAAAGACAGAGAAATAGTTACAGTCACACCAGCGCTGATGGGCTCCTGATCGGCAGGAAGGCCTCAAGTGCTCATCACACAAACATTATAAAGGGATCTCGGGACACACCCATACAAGGGCGGTACACATCCAAACTGTGACATCAGCAGGGAAGCTGTGTCACCTCCGGGGTGGTATCTGATAGATATGTGCCAATCTTTTGGGTCAGTGCCATCTAAGTGTGCCATGCAGTTCTGGGATAAACAGCTCGTTCCACTTGACCTCGTTGATATCCTAACAGTTCCTAACATCGAGCGCCTCAGTGGCTTCAAGTGTGGGCTTATGCTGCGTTCAGACCGAACCCGATTTGGATGTCGAAACGGCGTCCAGATGCTTGAAATCTCAAAACGCGGCGCACCCGACGCGTGAAGACTACAGACTTTGCATGTAGACCAGACGCCGCTGACTCTCAGACCGCGTTGGGTCTGAACGCAGCACTAGGTTCTACATAGGGTGACGCAAAAGGTTAGTTTTCCTCCAGACGTGGCATCTCCCACGTAGGCCAAAAATTTCTGTTGTAGTCTCTTCTTACCAGAGCACCTTCTTCTTGCTGCACTTATATAAATACCAGATTTGTAGAATCCATGACTAAGAGTTGTCCTGGCATTAGACACTTCCACCTGAGCTCTGGATCTCAGCGACTCCTCCAGAGTTAGCACGGGTCTCTCTGCTGCTTCTCGGAGTAATGCTCTCCTTGCTCATCATGCCACTTTACGTGGACGGTCTTGTCTTGTCTTTCCATTTTCCAGATGTTCAGAGGTTGGGCTGCTTTAAACATCTCCACATCTTTCTCCCTGACATGACCCACCGTGCTCCTCGCTCTTCGTGACGCCGTGTGCTCAATAATGTTCTCTAACATATTTGTACTGAGTTATACTGAGATTAGATCACACACAAGTGGACTCTTGTTTGTTGTTTAGATGTCATCGGAAGGCAGCTGGTTGCACAGGACTTTATTTAGAGGCATCTGAGTGCATCAGATGCCTCTAAATCAGGGGTGTCAAACTCATTTTGGTTTAGAGGCCGCATTCAGCTCAATCTGATCTCAAGAGGGCCACACGAGTTAACTCATTACAAGATTAAATAGAACTAATAAATGTGGACTTGTTGATTTTTATATTTAAATGAATTTCACTTTTACACAATATATTATGAATAACCTCAGCTTTTTTAAGAAAAGTATGTGCAATTTCAACAATACTTTTACTCAGTTAAACATTTACTTGTGGATTATGCATAAGAACTGATCACAGTGATTTATACAATGTTGAAAAACATTTATTCACATTTTTTGGAACTTAAAAACACTGTCCTGCATGACAAAATACATAAAAAAAAATTAAAATTAAGAAATTATTTAAAATCAATTTTCCACATCTGAAGCTCAGTGCTACCATCTGCTGATTAAAACACAGTACCCCTCTTGGAAAATATAGGAACTGCAGCTTTTCAATTAAACGAAGTGCATGTTTTTTTTTTTTCAATAATTGTTTTATCATTCTATTCCTTTTATCTCCTCTTTCTTTCACCTTTTCTTTTATTCTTCTTGTTCTTCCTTTCCTCTCCTACTTTCCCATTGTAGTGTCCATATCATTTGAGATATTCCCCACATGAATCATAATAAAACTATTCACATTCATAAATCAAGCGGAGCACTATGGCAAAAGCAGTACTGCTCCACTTGTGAAAGTCAAATCTGATGAGCTCTTTTTAGCATTAAGACAACAATTCTTATTGCCACATTGCCAGACAGGACACTGGATTAAATTTTTTTATTATTTTTTTGTTAAATAATGATAATGCATTTAGCCACCAGGCCGGACTAAATTGTTCGGCGGGCCGAAACCGGCCTGCGGGCCGTATGTTTGACACCCCTGCTCTAAAATAAAGGAGGCTGAATACAAATGAACGCTACATCTTTTGGATAATTTTTTTTAAAAACCTTGAAAACCAGGGATCGTTTTCCTCATCATTTGTGCTCTACTTTGTGTTGGTCTGTCACATAAAAAGTCCCCTATGCAGTATATTAAATTTAAAGAGCTGCGGCGTTGTTTTTGATCATATTCAATGGTTTTAATTTTTTTTACGCAGGGTTCAAGGCGGAGTGGCTGGCAGTGAAGGACGAGCACCTGTTTGTCGGAGGTCTGGGGAAGGAGTGGACGACGACGTCCGGGGAATTCGTCAACAACAACCCGGAGTGGGTGAAAGTGATCGACCACAAGGGCGGCGTGGAGCACGAAAACTGGGTGCCTTATTACGACGTCCTGCGGAAAGCCGCAGGGATCAAACCACCAGGTGCAGCAGATTGTTTATTTCATTCGTTTCCTGCTTCACATGACTGCATTTATTTAATTTGTTATATATAGGTACCAAACTTCAGTTTGTTCATACTGGAGGATGCTGTCATGTTTCACATCTTACATATTTAACAGATTTACTGCTTTATGCCACGCTGATATTCAGGGCTGTCAGATGGCATTTAAAAGTGTGCACCCTCACCTTGACCTCTTACAGTTTTACTAGATTTGTGATGCTAGAAAGTCACAGAAGAAGTGGACAATCTTTCAATTAGGCATTCATATGCCTAATTGACTTCTTATTAAGTTAATGTTAATGCAAACAAATCTATAAAGTTAAAGTTAAAAGAAAGTTTTTGCATTAAATTGCTTTAGTCAGATAAATGAATCGTAGTGGATGAATCAGTTTCTAATGTCAAACATATCGTTTCTCCTCAATTGTTGCTTCCTTGGAGTATAAATGTGGCATCGATCTTCTCAGATCGGCGATCGACTACAGGAAAATTAGCCCCTTCCCTAAACTTACCCCTGTTTAAAGTTTCCATCACACACAGCGAGCAGGACAGGAAGCAAACACCAAAAAATCAATTTCAACAGCTCAACGTTGGAGAACTGCAGCAAATGTTTCAGTGCGAGATTAAGCTACTGGGATAAAAAGCCTTTTTCTAATTTCTGCCAGAGCTTCCAATGAAGAAGATGCTGCAGATGCAAATGCAATGAATGATGAATGATTAATTTTACTTAATTTTATTGTCATGCACCATAGGTGCCCACCCCACATGGGCTATAAGACACTAGACATAAAAGCATACAAAACAAAATGGGCACATTCAAGTCACAGGCTCTATAAAAAAAAGACTCCATGCATATTTAAATGTTTATACTCAACAAGGATACAACACTCGTCTTCTATCTCAAGCTTTACAAATAAAAGTAGCAAATGCAAAAATATACCTGTCATACATCCTGCTAAGACTTTTATTCTCCGAAAATACAAAATACATCTGCATTACTTCTATTTATACATTCAAATCAGGAATACCTCAAATCAGTATACAGGGGACAGTAAAGGAAAAAAAAGATGTTCATCTTCCACCAAAACAGCACAGCAGAAAAAAAGCAAGTGTAAATAGCTTTTTTTTTCAGCTGTGCTGTTGGTATTATATTTGGTTTAGATTAAAGCTCTTTTGTTTTTAACAACCTGATGCCAATAAACGCCGTCGCTACAACTCTTGCAGCCCGTTGAATTGCTAAACTCACAGCCAGCATTTCAAAATACCTGCCTGTAATCTGAATTATGAAAGGGTTCTTCAAAAAGTCTGTGTTAATATTTAACTCACTGTCCCATGACCACTCTGGATTACAAGCAGGTTCACAAGAACAGAACCATACAACCAATAAGACGGGTTCAATCAATCAAATTGTTTTTAGAGAGGAAAGAACGTAATGTTGCACAAAGGGATTCACAACCCATGTAGACAAGAATCAAACCAAAAATGCCATGTCTGCTGTCAGCTGTTTTGCTATTGAAACCACTCAATGGTTGCATGTAAAGAGTAAAAAAAAAAAAAAAAGTGTGACCTAAGTTGAGCCTTGTGGAACACCACAATGCCTTTCATACCATTTTGATGAAGCATTATTTATATTTACTAAAAAAAATGAGCGTTGTTTTTGACCGAAACCACAGTGTGGTTGAAACCTGCACTGCAAATGTCTTTCCTGTTTTACTGCTTTAATACTTCAGGTTCAGATCAATCGGTCGGTTCCTCCTCATCAGGCGTGGTAGAAGCACTGATCTCTATTTATTCACTGGATTGATGATTTTGCCGAAAAACTGAAGTCACTGGCCGCCATCTTGCTACTCCCTACTCTCACAGAATCCCATAGGATTTGGTTGCAACAACAATCAGTTTTCTGGCTGTGTGAAAACGTTTCACAGGTAATTCTACAGTCAATGGATGTACTAACACTATAAACTACTAGGAAATTAGGTGCTGAAATATTTTACATGTTATTCATATTAAATATATATATATATATATATATATATATATATATATATATATATATATAATATAACATGCAAAATATTTCAGCACTTGACTTTCTCAGTACTTGATAGTTTTAGTACATAACATAAAACTATATGGCATTTGACATTTTAAAAGTTGTAAGCCCCCCCTGAACATGAGAAAATTCTCGTTATTCGATGCTGCAGCGCACATATTCCCTAGTTACTGGGGGAAAATAGGGAGTACCAATATGGTGGCTGGTGGCTTCAAAGCACTGAGCTATATAATACACTGGAGTGCTAATCACCGTCTGTTTGAACGTGTTGCTTTGAAGCCATCAGCCGCCATATTGGTACTCCCTATTTTCCTCCAGTAACTAGGGAAAATGTGCGCTACAACATCGAATAACGAGGATTTTCTCATGTTCAGGGGGGGCTTACAACTTTTAAAATGTCAAATGCCATATACTTTTATGTTATGTACTAAAACTATCAAGTACTGAGAAAGTCATGTGCTGAAATATTTTGCATTTTATTCATTTAAATATATATATTTAACATTTATAAATATATAAATAACAATATACAAAAACACATATTTACATATGTATATACATATACACATACTTATATATACATATATATATATTTAATATGAATAACATGTCAAATATTTCAGCACATAATTTCCTAGTAGTTGATAGTGTTAGTACATCCACTGACTATAAAATTACCTGTGAAACATTTTCACTCAGCCAGAAAACTGCTTGTTGTTGCAACCAAATCCTATGGGATTCTGTGAGAGTAGGGAGTAGCAAGATGGCGGCCAGTGACTTCAGTTTTTCGGCAAAATAAGCACTCCAGTGTATTATATAGCTCAGTGGTTCAAAGCGACTCGTTCTAACAGCGGGCGATTAGCACTCCAGTGTATAATATAGATCAGTGGGTAGAAGCTTGACAACGGCCCAATCATTGGGTGTAGGTGTGCTGTATTATTTTATTTATTGTATTATTATTATTTTATCATTATTATGTTATTATTGTAGCACACTGGCCAGGGGGTCACCAGGACCAGAGCTTTGAAACCCGTGTGAAAAGCCGGACTCGTATAAAAAGGCACCAGGAAGTCTGATTAAACAGGAACCAGCTTAGGATCAAAGCTGCTGCACTACCAGTCAAATTATTTGTAACTTAAACGTCTTATTAAAACGTATTAAAGTGAAAAATGTAATTGTTTCATAAAGTGGGATGTTTATGATGCTTTAGTGTTTCATAGTTGTACGTCAGTGGGATAAAGTGTAGATGAAATCCTCAGTGGCGTATAAGCTTCCGCTCTCTTTGGTCCCGTAGGTTACCTCATCCATGAGTCGGCAGCTTGGAGCGAGCGTCTCCAGCGGTGGTTCTTCCTACCTCGCCGGGCCAGCCACGAGCACTACGACGAGACGGCGGACGAGCGTCGAGCCACCAACCTCCTGCTGTCCTGCCCCGCCGACTTCACCCACGTGGCCACGCGGCGCGTCGGACCGCTAAACCCCACCCACGGCTTCTCCTCGTTTAAATTCGTCCCCGACACGGACGATCAGGTCATCCTGGCCCTGAAGTCGGAGGAGGACGCGGGCAGGATCGGCACGTACATCCTCGCTTTCACGCTGGACGGGCGGCTGCTGATGCCCGAGACCAAGATCGGGGATGTGAAGTATGAAGGGCTGGAGTTCATTTGAAAGTGGCGGAGGGGAGAAATCTTCGTTATAAATTCTCTGATTAGTAGGTCGGTCTTTACATCCATTCAGATTTACATCAGGATAACAACCAGCGGAACACACTTTTATGCTGAAAGGTCACAGGTGAAGGCTCCAGTCACCAGACAGAGCATTATTTTTACGCAGAGTCATGCCTATGACACATGGGTGCTGCTAGATGTTTCTTTTTTCTAACTAGGACAGAAGAGACCTGACTAGAGTTGTATACTTTAAAGCAACTATCCACTGGATAAAATATTAGATGCCAAATATTTTCCGTCGATACCGGTCTTAATTACTGATAATGACGAGCACAATGGTCTTTAATGTGGAAGATTAAATGGTATTTTAAAAAAATCAGACCACAGACCAGTTTTATCCTTGCACCTTTAAGAATCCTGAGCAGTCTGTGGCTATTTTTTTATTTGGCTAGCTTGTTTTTCTTAAAATAGCTTTTTCATTTCATCCTCAAACTGGACTCACCGAAATGGTTTTCAGAAACGTTCCTGGGCTCATGCAGGGAAGCCTTTTCTGCTTGCATGCAGTTCCAGTCAGAAGTTTACATACACTCATCATGTGCAAGACTGATTCATTTGGGAGCTTTTAATGCTGTATTTGAACCTTTATAGTTCATTTAAATTGCTTGGTTTTCTGGCTTTAAGAAAAGTCAATAGACTTTTTATTTTGTTGTCTCCTTTGTCCACTCTAGATCCCATTTTGATATGAATCTGGAATCATTTCCTGTTGAAACACCCAGCTGTTTCCTAGTTTTAACCATCTAGTTGTACTCCTGGGTCGTTAGAAGCTACAGGGCATTCCTCAAATGACGTCACATGGAGACAGCCGGGTTTCCAGGCAGGTCAGACAGGAAGAGTGCAAACTAGAACGGCAACAACCACAGTACCAATCATTTTGGAAGATGACAACGTCCCAGGAGCTTCATTTCAACCTGCTTTAATCGAGGAACTCAGCGTAGAACAGCTTAAACGCTGGTTGAAATGTAGAGGCCTCAAAATGAGCGGAAAGAAAGCAGTATTAGTAGAAAGGTAGGCGAGGCTGTCCTCTCCTCTCTCACAACGGATCAAACACCATAAAGAAACCGGCTGAATCCGCGTAGAGTTAGAGAAACTAAGGAAATGTACTTTTCCTGTCCGGGGCGGGTGATGAACCCCGTTCTTGTTGCGCGGCGCAATAATCAGAAAAAAGGGGTTCAGTCGGAAGAAAGCCAAGCCAAAAAAAAGCGTTCAAAAAAGAACCCAATAAACCACAACTGGCGACTCACCTTAATTGCTAGTGATCTTAGAGAAAAACAAGCACAAAAACGCTTAATAAGTGGACTGCTCCACACTGAAGCTAGCATAGACACCCCTCATGGATTGTCTGAGCATATGGTTACAAAAATCATACAGAGTCACTCCATCCAGATACAAGCGCAGCGGTGTTTTGTTGTTGCCATATTATTGTCTGTTGAGGCGATATTCAGGACAGATCTGTTCACTATATAACATTTGTACAAGAT
The DNA here is from genome assembly GCF_011125445.2 of Fundulus heteroclitus. Lineage (NCBI taxonomy): Eukaryota > Metazoa > Chordata > Actinopteri > Cyprinodontiformes > Fundulidae > Fundulus > Fundulus heteroclitus. Next base: position 24,750,837 of record NC_046365.1, on the reverse strand, counting down.
TCCTACTTAGGATGACCGTATGTAAACCTTTGGCAGGAAATGTATTTGTTTTACATTCCATTTTCAGCAATTCCTATACGAGATCTCGCCAGGCTTGCTGTAAACGTCATTAAAAAAAACCTGACTTGAAATGGAAATATTCTTTTGTTTGCAATGAGATACCCTCCATTTCTCAACAGCTGAAATATGTACAAATAATTTTCAGCTGTTGCTTTCATATTTTTGTACAGATAGTTTCTTTAACTTAAAAAGATAAGCCGGTGCAAAGTTAAAGAGAAAAACCAGTGGCCGGATTCAGAACTATAATTGAACCACGTCCTGACGAAACAATTGTTTTAACGAAATGTACATCATAAACGTTGCACTTCTATTTTTCCATTTAACCAAAGGAATCATATGTGGAATCATAAAGAAATGAGAAATAAAAAAACACTACAAACAGGGCATTACTTTATATAGAATGTTTTTTCTTTTGATTCTTCTAAACCAGAATACAACTTGCCTAAATTTTCTTTCAAAAATATAGTTAAATAATTAGACCTTCAGGATGTCTAACAGATGTTAGACATTTTTTGTGTAAATTCAGTCTGAACTCACTGTCAGCCAATATCCTGGTGAAGAAGAGAACCGCTGGCTGTGGGTTGTTGTTCTGGATGTTAAGCCCTAAGGAGCTCCACACCACATTCAGTCATTCATCCACAAGCTGGCGATGTTGAGCTACAATGCATTTGTCTTCTTTTTACTTCACAGTATGCTTAGTGTGCTCATATAATTACATCTGTTTTTATTTGTAGTTATACCACAGCACATTTTTCTTTTTAAACATGGTTTTCACATTCAAAAACCATGCAAACACATGCAGAGCACATGTTTATGTGCAGCTGATCACTCAGGGCAAACGGTCCAACAAAAGAAAGGGGGGGGGGGGGGGGGGAGTCTCCTTAATCTGAAATTCACTTCTGAGTTTTTTACAGATTCATTGACTGCAGTGATCACTGCTGTATGGAGCCGGCATGTTAGATCCACAATGGCACCATGAAGTCGTACCTTGTACCTTGACTGCAGCCATTAGCAAGTTACTCACCTGTCCAATGTTGGACATCGTACATCAAATGTTTTTTATGCTTTTAAAGCCAGAGACCAACAGAAAATCTATTTAAAAATCAAAGATTATTCCTTAAAATATATATGTATATATTCCTTTGTATTGTCTAAAAGACAAAAATAAAAATGTACCCTTTGTTTAACTGTCCTGCTGTGTTTAAATGTGTCGTCCCACCTTACCTGAAAACCCCAAAACAACTCAGTTTACAGTTCATAATGGAGGTTTGCCAGCCGTTTATTGCAAAAAATGAATCATTAGAGTTAACAAGACAACCAAATCAATCCAGCTGTGCTTGTGAGACAAGAGAAACGATTTAAATCAAACAGAGGGGCATGATGAAGCGGTTTACGGACGTCCTAAACGCTTTCAAGCTACTGGAGCTGTGTTGCCATGATGATGGTGTCCTGAGGGACGCTGGGGTCCGCGGGGACGGCCTTGAAGGGGCCGAGTTTAGCGTAAAAGTCGAGCATCCTCCGGTCGTGGTGCCTCAGCTCACAGAAAACTCCTCTGGAGCCTGCAGGTCAAACAAGAAGATCAGCAGGAGTCGCTCTTTGCTCGGGTAAATAAAGAAAACACTTAATTTGAAGATCAGGACCGATGTGGAACTCAACAGCTCCTCCTTGTGGTAAAACTGTAGAGACCAAAGCATGTTGAGTCTTACCGCTGTTCCTGATGGAGGACAACAGCTGAGTGACCATACGCTTGACTGGGGCCGGGTCAGTGACCCGAGGGAGCGCCTGCACAACAACCAGGGAGGGGAAATCCCTCAACAAGGCGTCACTTCCTGGCCTCTGGAACCACAAGAGCAGATTTAGTCACGTCAGACTTCAGTTCACCGTCGTCAGCTGTTCCTGAAAGCCAAACTGAAGTCTCCGTTTTGATCACCTGGTCCGTGCCTGCAGCTTGTTTGGCATCAGTGAGGCCCAGCGCGTATCCACAAACCCCAACGTCGTCCTCCACCACGAGAGCACACTGTGGGGAGGGGGGGATTTCACCCAGTGACAGGCTGCAGAGGGCCAGGGAGAGCACATGAAGACATTTACACACTGCTGAGCTCCAGTGAATTAGTCGTGTAGTTGTAACGTTTCTTAAAGGGGAAACTATGATATTCTGGAGCCAGAATAACCAAAAGTCTTGCAGGTATGAAACAGAAATAAATCCCGTTAGATTAGAGTTTTAGAAACAGAAAAGTAATTTAAAAAAAAACATTTCCAACACAAAACAGAAACTATTATGTGACTGATGAAACCTAAGAGCATTTTGGTAATCGTTTACAGTAAAAAGAAAACAATGATCACTCTCAGCAAAGATAAGGGAGCAAATAGGTGAGATTTATGGATGTAAACGGCTTTTGCATTTTATCGTCTGTCAAAGTGAAACAACTGCTAATATCCACAGATTGCATCACATAAGTAAACATTATATGCAGATATTCTTCCTTTTTTCCTCGGCGTCCGAGCTAAATGAATGAGAGATATTGCATATCAGTGCCGTACTGCATCCATTCACTGCTGCCATATTGTTGTTTTTTTTTTTATAATTTCAGATGTGGGAATTAATAACTATCAAAAACTATTGGTCTAAACTCAACAGGAAAGTGAAAAGTTGCAAAACATAACATCAATAAAACTGGGTGAAATGATCTGGAGGTATCCTAATGGCAGCTATGAGCTGTTTGAATATTATTTAAGTACGAAACAAAGGATTATTTACATGAATATGCCTTACCTATTAATAATTGCACAGTTTTTTTTTTATTCCCTTATAAGTATTTATCTTCTGCTGTACAGTTTAACTTTAAATGAAGGTTTTTATTCAACATTTCCCTGTTGTGGGACAATAAAGGTATTTCTATTCTATTATCTTTCCCCAACATGAACCCTTCCTCATGAAAGGAAGTGAGTTTATTCTTTCGCAGGAATCCTTGGAGACACGTTTTAAAGTGATGCTTGCAGTTTCTCTTAAGGGTGTTCATTAAAATAAGTTATAAAAACTCTTATACAAACATTTACGTTTTAGGCTATTTTCTATATTTTTGGAATTATCAAATCTTACAGTGAACTATGTTTCATATCTAGTTTGAGCCAAGTTTGTCAGTGGGTGGTTCCCTTTTCATTTCTCTTACCGTCTTTTTCCCCCTCAGAGGCCAAGGAGAAGTAAAAGTGAGAATAAAATCTGACATTTTTTGGGCTGCTGCCTTTCTTACCCATCACTGATGAGTTTAGTCTGCAGGGGGAGTTGACCCTCTCCTTCTAGCTGCATCTCCTTAAAGATCTTCTGCACCTCAGCCTAACAAGGAAAACAACTTTCATGGAAAATGACACCTTTAAAAGGCTAACCATACAGCGAGCCGCCACGGAGTCTCACCCTGTCCTCGGTGCAGTAAGGGCGTATGCAGTAAACTGCAGTCATGGGAGGGTGTTTGAACAGGTCCCTGTTTCCATGTCCTGGCAACATCCTCTGTGAAAACAAACATTTTTAACTAAAATCGTCCCCGTTTTACCAGAGGTCCTGAATATTACCGGATACTATTTTTAAGGAAGACGTTGTTTCCCTGGTTTGGTTACCTGGAACTCTCCAGAGAGGCCTCCTCGGAAGCCCCAAGGCTCAGGATCATCGGTCAGTATCTGAGCGGAGGGCTGATCCTGACCTCCTGTGGAAACATGACCTCAATATAAAAAAAAACTGCTTTACTTTAGGAAACAGTTTGGCATGTCACCGGCTGACATGTACCGTTTTACTGTCGCTGGTCATAGTTCACAAATAGGTGCATCTCAACAAATCTCCATGTCTGACATCACAAAAACAAGATTTCTCCAAAGATTTGAATGTTGCTCAACAATAAAAACAGCTTTTTTAATACAGATTTATTTATGCTATGGCACTACCCAAGACATCTGTCCACCATCCAGAAGAACTGTGGGTCACAAAAGCTCATTGCTAAAAAAAAAAAAAAAAAGCTGCCAAAGCTGCCAGCTCACAGAGTTATTAATCAAGCTCCATCATATATCAGAGCTCTGATTACCCCGTATGTTCCTAACAGAGCACTTCACTCTCAGACTACAGGTCTACTTGTGGTTTATAGAGTCTCTAAAAGTAGAATGGGAGAACCAACTCCCAATTTTGGTCCGTGAGGCAGACACCCTGTCTACTTTTAAGACTAGGCTTAAAACTTATATAAATAAAACTCAACTGAAAAAGTCTAGTTTCCAGGCAAAGGAATGAAAAGTTAAGTGAAAGGAAAAAAGTTTGATAGAAATCGGTGGACATTTGATGAATGAAAATGTTGCCCTCTATCTAGAAATCAAGCTGAAAGAGAGGAGAGGCACATGATCCATGTTGCTTGAAGCCCAGAGTAAAGCTTCCACGGTCAGTGATGTTTTGAGGCGCCATGTCATCCGCTGATGTTGGTCCACTGGGCTTTCTGAAGTCCACAGTCATCTAGCAGGACATTTTAGAGCACCTGTCTGCTGAAACGCTTCATGGAGATGTTGGTTTTATTGTCCTGCAGGTTTAGGTTTTTCCTGCCCACGCTACCACAAACTGGGTCAGTGACCATGCTGTTCCTGTGCTTAACTCTGGCCTGAACGCCAAAGATAATCTATGGAGTACCGTCAAGAGGAAGATAAGAGACCCATCAACGCAGATGAGCTGAAGGCCGTTATCATAACAACCTGGGCTTCCTGAACCCCTCAGCAGAACCACAGGCTGAACACATCCATGCCGCACCACATTGATGCAGTAACTGATGCAAAAGGAGCCCAAACCCACTAATGAGTGCATTTACTGTAGAGTGCAAGGAAATCCTTCTCAGAAATCTGACATTTCTGTATTAAAACCCCTTTTCCAATTGGTCTTACGGTCAATGTCTTTAACGACCGCCCATTACTAAGGGGTGGACCTGCTTCGGTTGTATTTGCATGTTATCTAAGCCATTACAAGGCCTTTGTTAGGCAGTAGTATAAAGCTTGGTACTCCACATTATTCCAGACTTTTTGAATTGAGAAAGCTTCCTGGAGAGGAAGCGAAACGTCTTCAACTATGGAAAACAAGTCCAGTTGCTTTGTTTTTTTACTTTTTTTGGAATCAATTGGTCTTATGTAACATTTTAAGATAAACTTAAGTTTTAGACTTTTAAATACTAACAGTGTAAGTGTAATAAAACTATAGCATGAGACTGATGAGGTTTTCCCACCGAGCGTTTTGACGTAGGCTCGAGCCAGTCCCACCCCACTCTTGATGTCACAGATGTAGTTGTACAGGTCGTACAGAACGCTGCGGTTCGGGGCGTTCGACAGACGGTTGAACATCTGCACCACCGCCTCACACATGCCGTCAAACCTCGTCGCCCGACCGCACCACTGAAAGCAGAAAGCGACAGTGCATGAGAACAGCCGTATGCTTTAGGAAGCGCCTCGAAAGAGCAGACCCCCGCCCTACCTCCTCCGTCTGTGCTGCCGCAGCAGGACGGTGGTTTTTGAGCCAGTCCAGCTCCTCCAGCATGACCCGGGCCGTGGTGCCATACTCGTACGGCAGGTAGAAGAGGTCTGAGAGCAGATTCAGGTCCTCCGGGGTCAGAGGCTCGGCCGTATACAGCGGGTTCTCTCCCGGTCCGGGAACATGGGGGCTCTCGCTGGCGTCCGTCTGCATGGGCTCCTCGTCTGACAGATCCTTCTTGAGGCGAGCCAATCGGCAGGCCCCTACAGTCAGGAAAACGGCTCTGAATGGGTTCCTCTCATTCATTTCACTGCATTTTGAGTTACTGAAAGCGACCTTGGCGGCACTCTACCTCCTGGCTGATCTGTGCTCATGAACTCCTGCAGCCAGTCTGAGAGGGCCAGCGTCAGGGCCTCCTGAGGGCTGTAGCCTGGTGTCACAGGTCAGAAACGGGTAGGGTTAGCAGCATAGACACATGTTTTTAACAGTTACTTAATAGTTACTCCTCTAACTGTGGTTCTGGAGCGCTTGGATGTGGTAAAGGAAGCCTACAACATGACAGTACCTCTACTGTTTTTCACTACATGTATTTATCAGTCAAACTCACCCGATTCCACATCTCTTCTTCCTTCAGCAGCAGACGATTTACACCACGTGGCCAGAGTGTGGATGGCCACGAAGTTTAGATGAAACTCACAGTTGGGGTTTGTGAGCACTCCTCTCAGTTTAGGAAGCAGCTCAGTGGGTCGATCCTGTATGAAGACAGAGGGGCGCCGGTCACAAACGAGCTCGTAAAGACAGCAGAGCCGATCCCGCCGCCAGATACCTTATACGGTCCCAGGAAAAGCCTTTGAGGGTCATAATCATTGGCGTGAATATTGTCCCAGATGACTGGGGCCCTCTTCAGGACAGCCGTCACCTCCTCTATGGATTCAACTGAGATTTTGTGGGACACCACTTTTGGGCCTGGGTAACAGTAGCAAAGAAATAAAAATAAAAAACCACCTGAATAAATGGACCACATCTCTGACTCTGGCCGCAGTAGAGGTGAAAACACTGGAATAAACTGAGCGTAACCTTACCAGTCCAGAGTATGTCGATACCCGGCAGGAGCTTCTCCCCTACGGTCTGCAAATACGAAGACTGGGACACGTTGGGGTTGCAGAAAGCGGCACAGTAGTCTGGAAATATGCAAAAAAAAAAAGGAAAGAAAAAGCAGAAAGCAAGTCATCAAAAAAAAAAAATTATCTAATTTAAACATTGCCGTCTTCCACGTTGGGTTTCGTACGAGTCTCCGACCTGTTGGGCAGAAGAGGAAGGTCTTGGCATCGCCCAAGTGCTGGTACACCTCGTTGGTGATGGCCACCTGAGCGTGGGCGAAGGAGCTGAAGGCTTTCTTGTCGGCTGGACACATCTCGGCCTCGATGTCGTCAAAGAGCAAAGAGAAGGACCTGCAGCCAAACTGCTTCACCTGAAACACAACTGCGGAGTTACCATGCTGGGATAAACAAATGAAATCCAAACGCAAGACAACTTTGACAACTTGATCCTTAAAACAGGGATGACACTGACTTAAAATGTTTTAATGCCTGAATTTATTTACAGTTAGACTTTTTTTATGCGTTTTTCCTGTCAAGCAATAGTATGTGGAGTGTGAATATACTTACGTAGCTATTTTAGACGCAAATAGCTAAAATTAGGCATAACTTTGACCACTAGATGGCGGCAGAGGCATGTTGAAGAGGCATGAGCGGGAAACATCTTAGCTGCTTTAGGGCTGGAAGAGCTTTAAGGATCTACAAGGAGTTAAACCTGTGCCTTCTAAAAGTATTCACACCCCTTAAACTTGATCACACGTTGTCCTGCAACAACAACCAACTTTTATGTATTTTGTGGCGATGTTGTGGGACATGCCAACATGAAGTAGTGCATAATCATAAAGCGGGAGGAAAATAACAGATTTTTATTAAAAGAAATAGAAATCTGAAAAGTATGACGGTTCAGCGTGACGGGAGGAAACATATGTGATGTCTGTGAAGAACATGAATTATTAAGTCTTGCCAGAGACTCTCAATTAGAGTCAGGCCTAACTAATTTTCTTCCTGTATTGACTTGTCTTTAGCTCCATGCTCCATCCCATTAGTGCTCCTTGGTCTTCATGGTGCCGTTTGTTCTCTAATAAACCTCGGATGCCTTCACAGAAAAGCTGGATTTATAATGAGATTAAATCAGACTTGGCTGGATTGCACGCATTAGGTAACATCTGAAGGTACTTGGTTGTACCGGGTTTTATTTAGGGGTATCAGAGTACAGGAGGCTGCATGCAACTGGATGCAACATGTCTGACCTTGTTGTTGTTTTTTTATGTGAGTGAGACTCGCCATATTTGATCCTTCCACTTCATAGTGGAAGGATCATAGTTACTCTCTACTTTGCATGGGTCAAGTACATAAATCCCAATAAAACACAAACCTTGTGGTTGCAACATGTGGGGGTGTGGGAATAAAAAGTAAAAAACTTGGATGGGTGTGAATACATTTCACGCACAATAAATCAAAGGTTTCACTTTTAACTGCACAAGGCTTTACGCCAACTCATAAAATAAATCCTCAGGGAACCATAAAGCTATACTGCCTGTGGTTTAATGTCCCCTGCTCTGCCCTTCGCCTCGGCTTTCAAAGGTCCCACCTGGTCCAGCTTCCTCTTCAGGGCGGCCACCTCTCTGGGGTTGGAGAAAGTGATGTCCAGACCAGGAGAGATTGCATAGACGAACTCCACCTGGTTATTTTCGGCTGCTGAAATCAGGGCGACCAGTTGTTCTAGGAGAACAGACAAAAAAAAAAAAAAAGGGGGGGTTGCCTGTTTTAACCTGAGATCGTACCAAGATGAGATCTGGCAACAAGGTCTGACAGGAGGAGATGAGAGATAAAGCCTAACGAGGAAGTACAACCTGAAGGGTCATGCTGAGATAGGTGATGGTTTTGGAGGGTTAAACATCAGAATGTTGTAAACGCCCTTTAGTCTGTAACATCACTGATAACACGCAGAGATGCACCACGCTCAGCAATTAAACATCGTCTCTATAGAGATAATGACGACTCGGAGTCGGACTTTGGTGCAATACTCAGAGAAATAGGAAATGTAAAAAAAAAAAAACACACACACACACTAGGGCTTCTTGCCAGGTGAGATACATCAGCTGTGTTCTTATTGTTAATCTTTATGCCAAGTTTCAGCTGCATTAGTATAAGCGCAACATAAAACCCTGATTCAAATGAATAGGAATCTCTTTTTTTTCTTTCTGTCTTTTACGCTGAAAATAAAACATGCTCCCCCTATAGTCACCTGGTGTTTGGCTCGTCGGGCTAAATCCGACACCTTCAGGTCAGCAGAAAGACCCGATTAGCAAGAATCAGAGCATGAACACAATGAAGCCGTGAGGTTTGTCTCAGGATAGATTTTTTTTTTTTTTTTTAAAGCCCACCGTTTAGATTCTTGTTGTTCTGTTTTACAGCTTGGTGAAATAAAAACAGTGTAAATACACGTTTCTTTAACGGATAAATCTAAAGGCTGTTCCAAAACTCATGGAATTTGGCATGTGTTTATTGCTCAGTCCTTTAAACTAAAGAGGCTTAAACAGGATATTTATTCCACTTATTGAGGAGATATTGATGGTTTTCTATTCAACTATGCGACACTGGAGCTGCCGCTTTACAGCCGGGTGAGAACTCTGGACAGGGCTGTTTCTGCATGGAGTTCGCATGTTCTCCATGTACATGCGGGGGTTCCCTCAGGGTACTCCGGCTTCCTCCCACCGACCCAAAAAAAACATGACGGTGAGGTTAACTGGTTAATCTGCGTGCATGGTTGTTTTGCCCCGTGTGTCATACCACGGATGGGACTGACCTGCCTCCTCGGGAGAGTACAAGTCTCTCCAGTACATCCTGTGTTTGTAGTCATCCTTGGGAGCGTACAGGTACGTGTTCAGACCCCACTGGTGCTCCCTGGGGAAAAGAAACGAAGCGGTCTGCTCTGTAAACACGGTGAAGCGTTCACCGCTGCGGTGAAAACAAAAACACTTGCACGCCGCCTTGCAGCTACTCTGTAATGGATGCAACTGTTCTGAATTTCAACAGCAAGCCCCCAAACAGTAGTGTTTTGTCCGCTTACCTTTTAAAGAGCTCTGTCCTTTGCTCCATGGTCCATGGTCGCCCATAGAAACCTAAACCCAGCAGAGTTCAAGCATTAATCCACCAGCAACACACGCTTATTATAAATACCAAACAGGGGAACCAGGAGGGGTGTCCACGCTGATCAATTAGTCCGGGGAGTCCGGCACGGACCGGGATTTGATAACTATAATCGCCTCACCTTCCACCACGCCGCTGATGAAGCGTCTCTCGTCCCTGCCAGGTGTGGACATGTCCGCGGCGTGCTAAAACAGAGCGTTCCTGGTCGCCTCAGTGATGTTCAAACGCATATAGCATGACTCTGCGCCCTAACCTTTGCATCCATTCACGGCTTTTTTTTATGACGCCGTCTTATCGCTGCGTGAGTAAACAGAGCTGGTTTACCCAGAGGTGACGTCTCCCCCTCCGCTCTTCCTGCCGAGGACCAGTCGCTGTGGGCGGGCGGGGCGGCGGCAGGTGCATTCCGTCACAGTCAGCCGTTGGGTGAACCGGCCACTACTGATGACGAAACGGAGTGGGAGGAGCTTCCTCGGAGAGGAAAGCGTTTATAGGCAGATTATTATATTATAAACATAATCTATTATTATGTTTATATACATTATTGACCTTTCTTTAGCTCCATTATTATAAACATAATCTTATATTATGTCAATGGACGTAGATGCCCCACTGGCGCTTCCTATGGAGCTGTCAGTGCAGCCGCCATCTTGGATGGGTCTCTCACGCGCCCTCAGTGCATTTATTTGTATTGAGGAAGCTGTCAGCCCAACTAAAATCAATCATAACTCCCCGATTTTTTTCCGGATTTTCACACGGTTTGGTTTATTACAAACGGCAGAGATGTGGTTATGACACAGGACGCTTTTACAAATAAAAAACAAACAAACACGTTTTCATGCTTAAATACGTTGTTTAAACAATGTATTCCAGCAATGTATGCTCTTTAACAGACATATATATGGTATATTAATGTATAAATACGTGATTTCATACTGGAATACTCTGTTTTATGCTATTTAACAAAGACACACATGTTGTAGGGTATATTATTAAACATGTAAATAAAAATGGGCTTTCATGGGTAAATACTTTGTTTTATGCTGTTAAACAAAGAGACCTGTGGTATTATAAAATACATTTATAAATTAATATATTTAATATTTTAACAAAGAAACAAGTTGGATTGTTCATTAAACTTTATTTCACTCTCTCACTTGTACAAGCAGTTTTCTCTAAACACCAACAATGATTTCTTCATACTTTTTTGCATGCTGTGCATACAGAAATGCATACACAGCATTTTAAAGGGCCGGAAAAGCGTTCTTTAAAGTTTCCAGGTCATTCCAGTGTTTACACTACCCATGTTGCAACTAGGGCTGGAGCTTAAGACCCTTGAAAAAGAATTGTTTTGCACAGCTTCTTGCATGTGTTGGTACTTTGCAACTCCAGGATACCTAATTTGGCAATGTGACTCAGCCTTAATTTGTGAAATATGGCAATAACAAATTAATAAGCATAAAATGATGGTCCATTTGTTGGGTTTCTGGATTGTTCCCACCAATCTCAGCCCAAAATAGTGATCTGCACCACGTGATTTACTTTCAATAGTTATCCCCGGTTATTGCAACCATAAACTACAGAACATGCCGGCCAAGTTGCTCCCCTGCGTTTACTCCCGTTGGCTCCTATGCCAACCTTGAGTAGGAGAGACACATCCAAGATGGCGGCGATGTAGGATGCGCTCCAGCACGTGATGAGGCGTCTACGTACATGATGTCTACGGGGTGGAGGGGATCTCTTCCTTAACTGCTGACAACCAGAGGTGGGTGGAGTAGTAGGTTTTACTCAAGTAGAAGTCAACAAGATGGCATTCAAAAAGAAAAGGGGTTTGGTAAAGCAACTACTGAGTAGCCCTTTTATAAAATACTAAATTATCTGATTTAATTTGTTAAAATAATCAAATAAGCAATTTCAGGTACTTTAAAGAATAAACATTAATATATATGTGTGTAAAAA